>NW_006160229.1:3791400-3798859 GCF_000334495.1 Tupaia belangeri chinensis | reverse complement strand
TAAGGGGTGATTTCTCGCTTTCTGTCTCTCTGTCTCTCTCTGTCTGTCTGGTGAGCACATGCGCCCTATAGCAAAAACCTCTCAAAAAAAAAAAAAGGGAGATCATTGCAGTAGATCACACAAGAGGACTGGAGGTAGAATATTAAGGAAGAAAATGTGTTGTACAGATGAAAAAATCATGGATGAAGTTAATCTGTAAGACATATGCATTGAAATAAATGCAACAGAGAGTTGTTCTGATTGATGGATATTATGAAGCAAAGACCAGCTGGGTAGATAGAGATTTCCCTGTATCAGAATACCATAATCAGTGATCTGTAACAACCAAGTCCAATGTTCTATTTTAAATGTAATCTTGTTCTCTACAATAGCATTTCCCATCATGAGTTTGTCTCTTATACTGCTCCAAAAATAAAAGATTCTTACCAAATGATCCAACAATTCCAGTTTTGGGTCTCTATCCGAAGGAAATGAAATTAGTATGTCAAAGAGACATCTATATTTTCATGTAATTGCAGTGTTATCAACAATAGCCAAGATGTGGAATCAACCTATGTGTCCATCAATACCATCAATAGATAAATGGATAAAGAAAATGTGGTATGTACATATCATAATGGAATACTACTCAGTCTTAAAGAAGGAAATCCTGTCATTTGCAATAACATGGATGAATCTTGAGGACATTATGCTAAGTGAAATAAGTCAGGTATAGAAATACAAATACTGCATGATCTCACTAATATGGGGGATATAAAAAAATCCACAGAAGCAGCGCAGAATGGTGGATACTAGAGGCTGAGGTTTGTGCTGGGACTGGGGAAATGCTGGTCAAAGGGTACAAAATTTCATTTAGTTAGCAGGAATAAGTTCTGGAGATCTATTGTGCAGTGTGGTAGTTCTACATTTGAAAATTATTAAAAGGGTACATTTTAAATGTCTCACCACAAAGATATGCACTGTTTGAAGTAATAGATATTTAATAGTTTTACAATGTATTCATATATCAAAACATCACATTGTATGTCCTAAATATATTCATTTTTAAAATTGGTAAATGAAAAAAAATTAAAAACAATCACACAAAAACAAATGTTTCTGAGGTTAAATAAGCAAGAAAAATGCTGCACATTCGAGCTCCTTCTTGGAGGTTCACAGTACACATAACCCTAAGGAATACTTCGAGGATTCTTTCAGTGAAGATACAGGTTTACCTTTTGGAACCTGATCATTTCCCAAACATATTTAACTCTAGAAAGCTTTCTTAAATTTTGAAATATAATAACACTTGGCAAAAACTATATTTTGTGAAATTTATACCAGTGATAGCTCTTCTGCCATCATAATGCATTCCCTCTGGTAGACTCCAGAAACAGTCCCTTTTTTTTTTTTTTTTTTTTCGGAGGGGTTTTTACTATAGGGGGGGGGCGCAGAGAGAGACAGAGAGAAAGAAAGCAAGAAATCACCCCTCAAGGGGAATGGCCACGCCACAGTCCCTTCTCCATTCTCCTCTTGGGATCCTGGGCATGCACGTACACGCGCCTGGTGTGAGTTTAAGCCATCAGGTCCAGGACTCAAACTGTGATCAACTACATGGGAGTCCAGAGACATAGTCATTATGCCAACTGCTTGTCCCAAACAGTCCTTTCTTTCAAACGAATTCCAAATAAGACAGAATGCTAGTGTTTGGTGGATACTTGGCAGCAGTGACCTCTCTTGCAGCAAGTGTTGATCCTGACACTGACAGTTGGTATCAATAAAATAAACAAATAAAGTAAACAAAGATGATGGAGATGTCCCAAGTATAGCCATTGGTTACTAGCCTGAAACCCTGGCTCCCAGATATTGTCAATTACTTCCTCCTCAGGGTTGTTATCTTCAGATGTTTATACATTTACACAACCTTGCATGGTTTTGTGCTTGTTCTTCTGACCCTATAAACTTTTTTGATACTGGAAATGTAGTGGCTCAGTAACTCGAAAGTGTCTTAATAATAAAACCCAAAATATGTAGTTAATTTCATCATTTTTTTTGTTCCAAATCATCTCCAGATACCCATTGTCTATGGAAATAAAGATCTAAATTAACTGCATGGCCAAGATCGCTCTCCATGTTCTGGTCCCAGCACATATGCACTAAAAGTGTGTGTGTACAAGGACATGCACACACTCACACAAACATCACTAGTTATCTTTTGCCAGTAAGGAGTCCTGCTCTTTATTGCTCCCTTGTAGTTATTCTGTTCTCTGTGACTGAAATGACCTTTCCCTTTACTGTTAAAATCTCAATTAGCCCCAAAGGTACATATCAAGTGCTTTTTTTTCTAGTAGCTTTTCCATATCCCTCAAGTTGGAATGGTTCCCAATTACTTTTTGCATAGCTTTTATCACAGTTTACTGGGGGTGGTGGTGGAGGGGGGCAAATTGACTTTGTATGAATCTGTCTTCCCTACTGGATATCAGAACCTTGAAGATAGCAAATGTATTACTAACCTTGGTAACCTCTCTAATCAATCAATCCATCAACAAATATTTGAGTGCCTACTCTGAGCCAGGCACAAAGTCTTACACACAGTAGGGGCCCTCTTGATGTTTACAGACTCAAAATGCAACCCCTAGAAGTGGAAGTTGGTTCTCTGATGCAAAGCCACAGGAGGTGACTCATGTCCTCATCATCATTAACATGATTGATGGGACTATAGGCTGACTGTCATTGTGGCCACCCTAGGTTCAACTTTGGTGTGAGAAGTCTTAGATTACCAGGAAGATATCCAGAAACAAGCCAGAAATTCTTCTGGGAATGCTGGTCAGCTCTAAGTGAACCAAAGAGGTAGTAAGATGCATTTTTAATTATTTTAGATCTTTCTGGATTAAACCAGCCTAGATAAGATCACAAATATTGTTTATGGAATTCTGCTAATATTCCTTTGAATTGATTTGAGATTCCCTACATTTTAGTGATGAGGGAAATTAGGTCCAGAGAAGGCCAACAATTTGTCTAAGTTAGTAAAGCATGGCCAGGATACAAATTCAAGTCTGTCTGACTCCACACCTGCCACTCATCTACTATAATATATGTAAGCTCTTCCTATAATGCATCAGGCAGCCCAGGAGCTACTGCCTGAAGGATTCATACATTTGTGGTGGAGGTGGAATCTCAGGTTATGTATTCTATATAAAATTTTTCCATATTAGTAAATCGGTCTCAAACTTTACATATGTGCCTGTAAACCTTACCTGTTCTCCCTTTGGAGAAACTGGCTACTCTTGTCAATTTACCTGCTGGACACTCTGAGCTTTCTTGTCATTATAGCCTATGTCTTCCATGGTTTAGCTCAAAGGCAGAACCATTTCTTTTAGCATCGTTAGTGTATGGGAAAACAAACCCCTTTCTTAGGCTCCTCACCAATTTCTCCAAACAGTATAATGGTGCTGTCCATAGCATTGGATTTGTCTCATCGCCTCTGGGCAGGAAGCTGTACATTCAGTTTTCTTTCACTGCTCCTAATGGGAACAATCATTTAAGACAGGACAGCTTTTCTGCCTTTGATGTTTTCTAAGCCCCATGCTTGTTCTTAGCTCATATCCTTATGTTTCTCTGACTCTGTCTCTTTAGTCTGATAAGTGTTAGTAATTTCCAGTTAGGTGGTGTGTGTTTGAGCTCCAGCTTAACCTCTGACTGGGTGTTTGACCTTGGACAAATTACTTCCCCTTTTGGGCCTCGGCGTCTTTATCTGTAAAAGGTATGAGTGGAAGATGTCCAAGGCTCCTTATAGCTCTGACATTCTACATCTCAAACCTCAATGTGAAAGAACAGTACTGCGTGTAGACAGTCTGGTAATCTTTCTCATTGTCATTGACTCCCTGGAAAGGTGATTTTACTACAGGGATATAAACTCTATCACTGACCTCCCACCTACCTGAACCCAAGTCCTCAAATGTATAACACAGAGGAGGAAAGAACTACCTCTACTTATAGTCTTTATGACCAAATTTTTGAGGATGGTCTAAAGCTAAAAGAACGTGTACATCAAAAACTTCAGTTGTACCACTGACAGAATGAGTTGAGAAACCACTTTTTCAAATCCAAAATCAGGACACAAATATGAGTTGGCAGAACACTTGAAAAGAGGATGTTCCTGGAGATTTCAGGATGCATGGTCTCCTCTTGGTATATGACAGAACTTTAAAATTCTGATGGTAAGGTATGCTGGACAACCACGTAAGGACAGATAAGAATTTTGTTATATGAGTGCTGCCACGGCTACTTCTTTACACCTTCTGTCACTCTAAAGAAGGAATATACCTTTGGGTTGTCCTAGTGGGAGAATTAAGAAGGAATAATTTTTTTTTCATTCCGTCTACATTTAGATGTATATTCACCAAAGGGCAAGTTAGTAACTTCAAACAACACCTTGGCAATGACAAATAGAGAAGTTAACACAGGCTCTGACAACTTCAGAGCTACTCTGGTTAAAACAAAGGATTCTGGCTCAGAAGGGAGGTCCCCCAAGCCAAATGAAAGAGCAGCTCCCAAATGGATAGCAAAACTCAAAGGGGGAAAGGAAGATGAACAGTTGGAATGAGGCCATTTACTTGAAATTTGATTGTTCACACTAAGCCTAGCAACCCCTATGGTATTGAGCTTGCTTTGAAAACACATCTTTGCTAAAAAGATCAGGATTCGATGGGAACTTTCACACTTCAACATTTGCCTAGCTCTTCAGAGAAGTGCTGAAATCAGTGGGAGGGTCTCTGACACTTCTGTGATTGTAACCATGACCAAACCAGGCACTGCAGTTGTGCAATGCAAAGTACCACCTGAGATAAATCTTTCAAAACAAAGGAGAGTTAAAACACACCTCTTTGTCCAGGGATGCATCATTCCAAAGCTCTCCATGCTCAAGCCCTTAAACTTGATGTGCTAGGCTTAAGGACCCCATAGCTAGTGTGTTCCAAGGTCACAGTTTATACAGAAACCAAAGTGGTGGTGGGAAGGACTCTTATTTAGTTCTGTGTTGATTTCTATATGAGTAGTGTTTGCCCAAGATTCTTAAGAAGAAAAAATCTGATGCTTACTTTGAGAGGGGGAATAGAAACTAATAATAACAAAAAGCCTGCTTTCATATCTCCATTTTTACCCCCTGAGATTGAAAAAATATAGTGGTGATAGGGTTGGAAAGCCCCCAAAACATCATCTCATTTAAACTTCTCATTTTACAGATAGGGCTACAGAAGCCATAGAGGACAGAGAACTTGCCTATGTTTCACAGCTACTGAGTGGTAGAACTAAGAGAGCAGTACACAGGCTTTCTGACTTTTTGTTCTGAATTAGGGAATTTGATAGTTGATATAAAGTACATGTGTAAAAACCAAGTTCTTGATTTGTTAGTGTTCCCTGACTTCTAGTATCCTTCAGCGATTTGGGTAGGGATGGTACTGATTATATTTCCACTAGAATCTTAAAAGTGGATTATCATAGCAACCATCTACTTTGTCAGTCTCTTTTCTTTCTAGACTTTCAGATCCTACTGAAGGGTGTCTCATACTCTTCACTCACACTGATTTCTTTTCCCTGGCTGACTACAAAAGTTGAGTTCTCATTCTTTTATTGCCTTATAATCTAAATACCATGACCAGCATCATCCTTGTACTGGTTCTTTACTCTTCTGTGAAGTTAAAGTAGAACCTAGATGTATAAGCCCATAGGCCATGCCCTAGCCATCATTTATTTTTAATTGTTCTTTTGCTATTATGACTTATTTATTTTTTAATTTTTAAATTTTATTTTGTACATTCAATCACTGTAAAATGAATTTTCCCAGCATACACTACACACCAGTCCATTAAAGATATTATTATACATATTGTCATAAACAGACAATCCTCCATTTCTGTGTCCCTTAAATGTCTTATCTCTCTATTGTTCTCCTTGATTCCTTTCCTCTCATCCTCCCCCACCTCCCACCTTCTCTCACAGTGTCTCCAGTACCTGCAACATTCTCCATACTTCTGTATCTTCCAATCTTTCAGTTTCCACTATAGAGTATGGACATTCTATATATATTAAGTGGAGACATACAACATCTCTCTTTCATAGTCTGGCTTGTTTCACTCAGCAGTAAATCTTCCATATCTGTCCATGAGGTAAGTAAATTTTACCTTCGATGTCATGGCAAATTTCTCTAAAAAATTTTTCCCTCATTTTATTCTGTAATTTTCATACTAGGCTCTAAATTTATGAAACAAACAAAAAAGTTTGGGGCATGTAACACCTTTTCAAAATACTTGAAAATATAGCCCCTTGACTATACAAGGAACAATATTATTTCTTTGTCTTGAAAGGTCAAACAAAGCAAAACAAAGAATGATAGACTGTAATGTTTAAGTCCCCAAAATAAACTGTATCAAATATAGATCAGTAGAAAATGACCTTAATCAAAGGAATTTCTGGGTCCCTGTGTATATGTGAATACTATTCAGCAGAAAATAGAAAAAGATAACAACATACATGGAAATTACGGTGAGATATTTTAGTTTTCATCAGTTCTGAAGGTAGTGGCCATATTGTACTATAATCTGACTTATTTAATAAAGCACATATGCATAAACTGCATAGAAATAAAAATAGCATTATTTAACACTATGTTTCATATATGTTAGATGCTTTGCAAATGTAGTCCCATTTGCTCTTTTTGTTAACTATAAAGTATAGGTGTTTATTTTTTCCCATTTCTCATAAAAGAAAAGTGAGATTTTTACTGAAAGGTAGAATGACTTTTACAATATTACAAAGACAGTAAGAACTGAACTGAGAATTAAGCACTTTTACTTGGGACACTAATTCTTTCTTTCTTTTTTTTTTTTTAAGAGGTTTTTACTATAGGGTGCGTGCGCTCGCCACAGACAGAGAGAGACAGAGAGATAGAAAGCGAGAAATCACCCCTCAGGGGGGATGACCACGCCGCAATCCCTTCTCCTCCATTCTCCTCTCGGGATCTTGGGCACGCTTGCACACGCACCCGGCGTGGGTTTTAACCCACCGCATCCGGGACGTGAACCGCGGTCGACTACGTGGGAGTCCAGCGACATAGCCATTATGCTAACTGCTGGTCCTGAGACACTAACTCTTTCAAGAAAAAAGTATCTATTCATAAAGGAGAATCATAAGTAATCCACAGAATTAAGTGATTGATGTAAGAATAATAACCCTAAACAAAGAAAAAATGGCTTATTTTGAAGTGACAACCCAGTGTTTTATTTTATTAGCATGTATAAAAACTGAGGTAAAGGGTTAGGGTTTTGTGATAAAAGGCAAAATTTGAGGTCAGCTGGTGGTGTGGTGGTTAAAGAGGCTGGATCCCATATAGCTGACTGTATAGTTTGAGTCGTGAACCTGGTGGCTTTAAAAACATTGTAAGGGACTAGCAGTTGGTGTAATGGCTATTTTGCTGGACTCC
>NW_006160229.1:3788766-3790929 GCF_000334495.1 Tupaia belangeri chinensis | reverse complement strand
GGAGGAGAAGGGATTGTGGCGTGGCCATCCCCCCTGGGGGGTGATTTCTTACTTTGTCTTTCTATCTCTCTCTGTCTGTCTGGCGAGCGCACGCGCCCTATAGCAAAAACCTCTCCCAAAAAAAAGAAGCCACAGTTGGGAATGGAACTCCATTGTAGTTTCTTTAAGTTCCAAACTTGAGAAACCAGTGCCCACAGCCAAATGGTTACATTTTAGGAGCTCATGTTCATTTTGGTGAAACAGTTGAGAACTTTCCTATGTAAATACCCAGAACACAAGTCACCTGAATTGTACTAATTTACTCAGATGAGCATATATAGAATGTTTGATTGTTATCTTGACTTTAGGCATAAATAACAGATAATACATAATATTTTCAGAAACTCAGTTACACAGAGAGTAGCAGGAAACAGTTGGCATCAATATTTAATGCAAACTTATTGATTCTTTTAAAACTTAAGAATGCCATCATAAGCACTTTCAGACCACATGTGGTTCATGTAGAGTGTTTATGCTCCCAGCGTTTTGAAAGAAAAGTTCAGGTTGCTCCAATAAGCATCTCCTTGAGTATAGTTTTGATGTAACAACAGAATGTTTATGAAACCAGACATCAATACTGGCATGGTGGATTGCAAGGAAAGATGGAATTACTGGGTCATTGGAAAAGTCATGATGTATTTTTCTATGCCTTCCTATACAAAAAAGCATCATGGCACAGGACCAGCAGTTGGCATAATGGCTATGTCGCTGGACTCCCATGTAGTCAACCGAGGTTCGAGTTCCAGACCCAGTGGCTTAAACTCACACCAGGTGAGTGTGCATGCATGCCCAAGATCCCAAGAGGAGAATGGAGGAGAAGAGATTGAGGCGTGGTCATCAATCCCTGGGGGGTGATTTCTCGCTATCTCTATCTTTCTAGCAAGTACATGTGCCCTATTAACAAAACAAACAAACAAACAAAAAACTCTCTCTCAAAAAAAAAAAAACCAACCAACCAAACAAACAAAAGGCATTATGGCTTTTCTGATAATCCAATAGTTTTCTCTAGGGTAGGGTGACTATGGCTCCTAAAACCATTAACCAGGTAGAGAAGAGAGAGAGTAAAGTTAGAGAACATCAAGTCTAAGAGTCTGAATCTGCAGCTCCATCACTCTGGGTAGCATCCCCTTCAGACAGAATGAAGTCTGCCATAGATATAACTAAAGTCCCAGGACATGTCAAGTTCAGGTGTGGTCTCCAAGAACAGAGATGGCTAAGCTTCCTCTGCCAGCACATATTATGTTGTTAGTTGTGCGATGGGGGTGGGGCAGAAATCAAATGGACCTAGAGGGAAGAATAAAGAGCATTTGGGCATGGTTAGTACATAGGTCTGCTGAGGGTGTTACAATCTCCAATGAGGCAGCCCAGGGGTTAGATTCTGAGCTTTCTATAGACAACATCTATTGCCTTTTCTCCAATCTGGTTTTAACAATATGTATGGATGTGCATACACATTTCTTTTACACTCTTATTCTTTGCTTTCAGCCGAGGTCACCAGAGCCCCAATGGGTTGTTCTCAGTCATTTCAATACACACACACACACACACACACACACACACACACACACATTTATTTATTTATTCTGTAGTTGTCTTCTTCTTCCCTATCTCCCTTTTTATGACTCCTCTAATTCCTTGGTTAATCAGCTTTTCTGAATTTTTCCTGACTGTTATCAATTTCAGATATTTGCTTTTATTGTCAGTTCTTGTGAGCTCACCTATGGCACAGAAACTTTCATTAGGTAAATCACATTTGCTAGTATTTAAGTTTTTTTCTTTAGAAAGACTGTGACTAGTTGAAGTTGTTCCAAGATGGGGAAAAACTGCCTCAATAGACAGTGAGATTCTCATCACCAGAGGTGTTCAATAAGAGGCAAGAGGTGATATCTTATATTTGATATGTGACACAAAATTTAGAGAATTTTTTTTTTTACTAAAAAAATTGTATTTACTTAGAAGCATTCAGAATGTCACCAAAACAGCTGCAACTTTTTTTTTTTTTTGCAATTACAGAGTGGTATTCAGTTAACAGAACAACAATTATTTCGTATAAGCTGCATCAGAGACAACTGAAGATGAAAAAACTACCATCCCCATATATAACTAATTTGTGCTGTGCACCAA
>NW_006160229.1:3782045-3788008 GCF_000334495.1 Tupaia belangeri chinensis | reverse complement strand
CCTCCCTGGCCCGGGAGCTGTCTCTATGGAGCTCAATGTACTGCAATGGCTGTGAGAGTAGGAGCCAGACGCAGCCTCCTCACTCTCTCCGCTCTCAAAATTTAGAGAATTTTAAGGCCCCTTCCAGTGTTTTGTTTTCAGAATATTCTCTTTTGGGGGCCTGCATAAGCAAGAAATTGCTTAATAGAACACTGAAAAAGCAAAGGTTGGTGGGAAAGTAGGAGAGCAAAAGAAATGTAGAATGATGTCCTGGTGTAGCTATGGCATCTATTTGAGCAACTACTTTTTGGGTGGGGAGTTGCAGATTCTGCCTTCATCTTTACAAAGGACTTCCCTTGCCTAACAAAGCAGACATGTGGGATGGAATAGAAACTAACATTTGTTGAATACATTGTATATACTAGACACTTTGTTAAGCACCTGACATGTTATTTTATTTAGTACTCACATAAAATCTTAAGAAATTGAGTTCTGGACCTGCCCATGGCCTGGTGGTTGAGGGAGCTGTATCACACATGACTGACTATATGGTTTGCACTTTCACCTCAGAGCTTGAAAAACACACCAGACACATGTGCTGTGTGACACATCCTGACAGGATAGAAAAATGAAAAAGAAATGGCAGTATGATGTTGACACACTGGGGAGGATGGGCTGCTTTCTCCTTCTCTTTCTCTCTCTCTGGTGAGTGCATTTGTCCTTTGTCAAATTGACAATAAAGTAATATATTTGATATGATTGATATCCACTGCATTCATGCTGGGGAAAACTATCTTGTAAGGGGTAAAGATGTACAGTGATTAAATGTAAATTTTAAAAGTATAGAAAAATGATAAAATACTGAGATGGATACTGAACTTGAGCTGTGTGAAATATTGCTTTTCTTGACTAAAAATAAAGATTTTCTCTTGAGACTTCTCCCTCCAGATTAATTTCTAGTGGGTAGGGCTACCTCTGTCTCTTTCTCTCCATTTCTCTCAGACTCTCTGTCTCTCTGTGTCTTTTAATTTTTTAATTTTTTTAAGGTAAAACATTCTCTGGGCTCTCAAATGCCTCCTTTATTGTGCTAATTTGTGCCTTTCCCCATGCTATTTAGGAAAGACACAAACCCAAGCCCATCCTGAGATGGACACCAAATTTGAGCTGTGAAAAAATAGTTTTGTTTGTTTGTTTTGCAACCCTTTAAACATGTAAAAAAATTCTTAGCTTATGGGCTTTACAGAAATAGATTGTGGGTTGGATTTGGTCATTGACCTTAGTTTGACAAACCCAAAACTAAAGAACAGAATTTGGGGTACCTGGTGCAAAAAAAATTTCAGAAACAATCAAGCCGGAGAAGAGCAACCAAGAATTCTGAATATAACCTCTGTCAAAATCTATGACTGACTGTGTGAATTCCATACATGCAAGGCAAGCTCCAAATGCTCCAATCAAGCTAAAGTAATCAGTAAGCTCCATCCTATTACAAGAAACCAGAAGTCTTCAATTTGAGTCCATTCAAGTTAACAGACTTCTTAAAAATATAGCTTTGTTCAAAAAAAAAAAAGAATTCAGAATATCTACAATATATTAATAATATCCAGGAGAAAAATGAGGGTTGGCCTGGCTGGCTGCATGGTGAGTGGCAGGGAGATAGAGCAGCAGAGAGAGTGCAGCCCATCTCCCTCCAAATGCGACTGAACTCTCAGACTTCATTTTCTGAAGCATACAGCATGCATTGCACACCACGCAATCCCAACCATCTTCCTCAGTTGAAATTCAGCAGCTGAGCCTCAAGTACATCTGTTCTCTAGAAAATGAGAAGTCTTTGAATTATCTAGTCCCAGTGACAAAAGTGCAGGTTGCTAGGTGAACATTAGGCAGACACAGATCACCTCCACCCACATTACTCTGAACACTCAGAATTAACTCCAAGAAATTAGGAAGAAACATATAATCCATCAGATGACCAGAAGCCAGTGCAGAGGCACAAGAAATATGAGAAACCAAGAAAATATCTCTCCTTCAAGGGAAAAAATGAACTCCTTATCACCCACAGATAATATAAAGGAACTTGTGGAAATGTCTGATAATCTAATCAGAATATTTATAGTGACAAAACTAAATGTGATGCAATAGAAAAGAGACAATAGACTCCAGAAGATGCAAGAGAAAAAAGACAAGCTCCAGGGGATGAGGAATTCCTTCCACAATTTGAAAGAAGAAATAAATATCATAAAAGAGAATTGAACAAAAAAAAGAGAGAGAATTGAACAGAATTGTTAGAGATGAAGGCAATAATACAGGAAATAAAAATCTCCCTAGAAAGTATTAAAAGAAGATTAGATCGTGCAGAAGATTGAATCTCGGATATAGAAAACAAAACCTCTGACCTAGAAAAAATGACCAGAAACACTGAAAAAAAAAAACATAAAAAATGAGGATAATATATGAGAAATACTAGACACCATTAAACACCCAAACATCTGGATAATTGATATCCCGGAGGATGAAGAAACTAACAAGGAGATTGATAGTCTATTCCATGAAATCCTGGAAGAACACTTTCCAAACCTAAAGAAGCATTCAAATATGTTGGGGACTAGCAGTTAGTGTAATGGCTATGTCGCTGGATTCCCATGTAGTCGACTGCAGTTTGAATCCCGGACCTGGTGGCTTAAACTCACGCCGGGTGCATGTGCGTGTGTGCCCAAGATCCTGAGAGGAGAATGGAGGAGAAGGGATTGTGGCGTGGCCATCCCCCCTGGGGGTGATTTCTCACTTTCTATCTCTCTGTATCTCCCTGTCTGGCGAGTGCACGCACCCTATAGCAAAAAAAAAAAAAAAGCATCAAAAATATTAAAATATATAGATCCAAGAAATACAGAAGACCCCAAATAGAATCAATCCAAGAAGATCTTATCTGTGGCACATCATAACAAGACTGACCAAAACCACAGACAAAGACAAGATACTAGAATTGGTAAGAGAGAAATGGAAAGTTACTTACAAAGGTTATCCCATCAGGTAACACTGGACCTCTCACTGGAAGCAATACAAGCAAGGAAAGAATGGGAAAATAAAATCAAAGTGTTAATTGAAAAACAATTTCAACCAAGATTGCCATATCAGGCAAGATTATCCTTCAAATAGGAAGAAAAGATAAAAACATTCTTGGATAAACAAAAGCTAAAAGAATTTACTGAATGCCGATCAATTCTTCAAGAAGTTCTGAAGGGAGTGCTATACCAAGAAAACTAGACAGACAGAAATAAGAGAACAAAAAACTCTTCCTCTGCCATCTCCTACCCTCCTCTCACACTGTCTCTGGTATCTATGGTTTCTTTCTATGCCTTGCCCCCCCCCACACACACACACATTTTATTGATTTACTAAAGATATTAATTAATCTAAATATTTTCAATAGCAAGTACAACTGATATATACATATCTATAAACACAAGTCTGACTTTAGGCATAAACCTCAGTGAGTAGAATGAACATACTATAAGGTAACACCTAGCTGGGGTTATATAGATTACTGCAGTCATTAAATAGGTATTTTTAATGCATTTATTTTAATTTGAAAAAAATAAAACAGTATTGTGTTTTTTTTCCTGAAACTTTTTTTAATTAATTAATTTATATTCATTCCCTAAGCATCATCACAGCATACAGAATGTGATTTCCCATCCAGAATATACTGCATAGTGACTTAATCATGCATATTATTGTCAAAAATTTTCTGTTTATAGTTCCTAGAATTTTTACCCCTCTTTCTGACCCTCTGTCCTTTTCCACCCTCTTCTCCCACTGTCTCTGGTGTCTACAATTGTCTTCTATTCCTTTTCCACCCACATTGTATTGATCACACAATTTCTTACATAATCTAACTACTTTCAGTGGTGAGTTCACTCGTTACTATTAAGAAAACCAGTTTTAACTTAAATCAAAGAAATGCTAAGGAACTTTGCTTAAAGCCAAGAAATAGGTTAGGATTCTGTTCAAATAGTAAGTACATGAACCTATCGACAGCTCAAGAGAAGACAAAAATCCTTAAATCTAGAAAACAAGGCATAGAAGAAAATGAGTAATGTTTTAGTCAAAAGTCATAAAATTCTATTTCACCAGTTTAGTCTCATGTACTTAATCTATCTTGTGCTGTCGTCCGATCTTTCCGTTTAAATTCTGGAAGATAACATCCCTCTCCAGACTTGTCCCTATGATTAAATTGGCCATTTTCTTAGTTGTTTTTGAACTCTTATTTCTGTGTGTCTGTATTTGGTTTTCCTGGTATAGCATTCCATTCAGAACTTCTTAGAGAGCTGATCTGGTGTTGGTAAATTCTTTCAGGTTTTGTTTATCTGAGAATGTTCTTGTCTTCTCTTCCCATATGAAGGATAATCTTGCCAGACATAGTATTCTTGGTTGAAATAGTTTTTCCCTTAACACTTTGAATATATTTTCCCATTCTTTCTTTGCTCACATTGTTTCTGACAAGAGGTCCACTGTTAGCCTGATGGGATATTTTTTGTAGGTAACTTGACATTTCTCTCTTGCCAATCTTAGTATTTTGTCTTTTTCTGTGGTTTTCATCAATCCTGCTATAATGCATCTTGGAGAAGGTCTTCTTGGGTTGATTCTATTTGGGGTCCTTTGTATTTCTTGGGTCTGAATTTTTCAATGCCTCTCTAGGTTTGGAAAGTGTTCTTCCTGGATTTCATGGAGTAGTTTATCAATGCCCTTATTAGTCTCTTCACCTTCTGGGGTACCAATTATCCAGGTGTTTGCACATTTAATGGTATCTAGTATTTTTTATATATTATTCTCATTTTGAGGGGCTATTTTCTCAGTCTTTGTTGTGGATTTTTCTCAGCCAGAGATTCTGTCTTCTACATCTATGATTCAATCTTCTGTATGATGTAGTCTGCTTTTAATACTTTCAAAGGATGTTTTGATTTTCTGTATTACAGCCTTCATCTCTAACAGTTCATTTGATTATTTTTTATGATGTGTATTTCCTCTTCCAAATCATGTGAGAACTTCCTCACTTTCTGGAACTTGTCAGCTCTTTCCTCGTGCCTCTTCTGGAGTTCATCATCACTCTTCTCTTGCATCTCTGTTAGCTTTGTCACTATGAATATTCTAAATTATTTATTAGACATTTGTATGAGTTCCTTTTCATTGTTTGTGGATGAAGAAGAGTTATTCTTTCCCCTTGGGGGAGAGGTATTTTCTTGGTTTCTGCTATTTCTTGTGCCTCTGTGGTGATTTCTGGTCATCTGATGGATTATACACTTCTTCCTAATTTCTGGAAGTGAGGCATGCGGGAGGAGAAAATCTGCACCCTCCCTGCCATTCTGATTTTCTCCCTTTGTGTGGCAGGTTCAGTGGGAATATAGGAATATTCTGACCCTAATAGTAAGCATATGTTTGGCTATGGTTCACTTAGACCTGTCTATACACTCAGTGCATGGAGATTGAAGAGCAAAGTGGGGAAGAAAAAATAAAAAGGAAAACAGAAAGAAAAAAAAAGTTCTAAAAATTAAGAGAGGAAGCAGGAGGAAGAATTTTGCTGGAAGTGAGTTGTGAGAGGAAATTAAATGGGCATATCATTCCTGCAAGGTGTGAAGGATATTTTACAAAAATGAATCAAAGGTCAAGATGTATCTATTCTTTAAACCTGCAAGTCTACTTCTAGAACTTTCTACATTGTGAGAAAATAACTGATTACATGAAGTACTACTAATAACCAAGTTTGGAATTTGAGAAGAATTGATGTATAAAAGGCTACTGATCCCAATAAATAAACATGCACCCACTACTGAATGAATGCACCTAATCATTAAAAATTATGTTGAACAATTGTTTCTTGGCCTTTCAGCCAAGATCAAGTGTAAAATTATGTTAATCTATATTTAGTGACACAGAAACATAATGTGGGAAATTGATCAGTTTGTTTCCTATGGGTGTTAAGATGAAAG
>NW_006160229.1:3764013-3772009 GCF_000334495.1 Tupaia belangeri chinensis | reverse complement strand
CTCTTCCTCTGCCATCTCCTACCCTCCTCTCACACTGTCTCTGGTATCTATGGTTTCTTTCTATGCCTTGCCCCCCCCCACACACACACACATTTTATTGATTTACTAAAGATATTAATTAATCTAAATATTTTCAATAGCAAGTACAACTGATATATACATATCTATAAACACAAGTCTGACTTTAGGCATAAACCTCAGTGAGTAGAATGAACATACTATAAGGTAACACCTAGCTGGGGTTATATAGATTACTGCAGTCATTAAATAGGTATTTTTAATGCATTTATTTTAATTTGAAAAAAATAAAACAGTATTGTGTTTTTTTTCCTGAAACTTTTTTTAATTAATTAATTTATATTCATTCCCTAAGCATCATCACAGCATACAGAATGTGATTTCCCATCCAGAATATACTGCATAGTGACTTAATCATGCATATTATTGTCAAAAATTTTCTGTTTATAGTTCCTAGAATTTTTACCCCTCTTTCTGACCCTCTGTCCTTTTCCACCCTCTTCTCCCACTGTCTCTGGTGTCTACAATTGTCTTCTATTCCTTTTCCACCCACATTGTATTGATCACACAATTTCTTACATAATCTAACTACTTTCAGTGGTGAGTTCACTCGTTACTATTAAGAAAACCAGTTTTAACTTAAATCAAAGAAATGCTAAGGAACTTTGCTTAAAGCCAAGAAATAGGTTAGGATTCTGTTCAAATAGTAAGTACATGAACCTATCGACAGCTCAAGAGAAGACAAAAATCCTTAAATCTAGAAAACAAGGCATAGAAGAAAATGAGTAATGTTTTAGTCAAAAGTCATAAAATTCTATTTCACCAGTTTAGTCTCATGTACTTAATCTATCTTGTGCTGTCGTCCGATCTTTCCGTTTAAATTCTGGAAGATAACATCCCTCTCCAGACTTGTCCCTATGATTAAATTGGCCATTTTCTTAGTTGTTTTTGAACTCTTATTTCTGTGTGTCTGTATTTGGTTTTCCTGGTATAGCATTCCATTCAGAACTTCTTAGAGAGCTGATCTGGTGTTGGTAAATTCTTTCAGGTTTTGTTTATCTGAGAATGTTCTTGTCTTCTCTTCCCATATGAAGGATAATCTTGCCAGACATAGTATTCTTGGTTGAAATAGTTTTTCCCTTAACACTTTGAATATATTTTCCCATTCTTTCTTTGCTCACATTGTTTCTGACAAGAGGTCCACTGTTAGCCTGATGGGATATTTTTTGTAGGTAACTTGACATTTCTCTCTTGCCAATCTTAGTATTTTGTCTTTTTCTGTGGTTTTCATCAATCCTGCTATAATGCATCTTGGAGAAGGTCTTCTTGGGTTGATTCTATTTGGGGTCCTTTGTATTTCTTGGGTCTGAATTTTTCAATGCCTCTCTAGGTTTGGAAAGTGTTCTTCCTGGATTTCATGGAGTAGTTTATCAATGCCCTTATTAGTCTCTTCACCTTCTGGGGTACCAATTATCCAGGTGTTTGCACATTTAATGGTATCTAGTATTTTTTATATATTATTCTCATTTTGAGGGGCTATTTTCTCAGTCTTTGTTGTGGATTTTTCTCAGCCAGAGATTCTGTCTTCTACATCTATGATTCAATCTTCTGTATGATGTAGTCTGCTTTTAATACTTTCAAAGGATGTTTTGATTTTCTGTATTACAGCCTTCATCTCTAACAGTTCATTTGATTATTTTTTATGATGTGTATTTCCTCTTCCAAATCATGTGAGAACTTCCTCACTTTCTGGAACTTGTCAGCTCTTTCCTCGTGCCTCTTCTGGAGTTCATCATCACTCTTCTCTTGCATCTCTGTTAGCTTTGTCACTATGAATATTCTAAATTATTTATTAGACATTTGTATGAGTTCCTTTTCATTGTTTGTGGATGAAGAAGAGTTATTCTTTCCCCTTGGGGGAGAGGTATTTTCTTGGTTTCTGCTATTTCTTGTGCCTCTGTGGTGATTTCTGGTCATCTGATGGATTATACACTTCTTCCTAATTTCTGGAAGTTCAGTCTGAATATTCAGAGGCATGCGGGAGGAGGAAATCTGCAACCTCACTGCCATTCTGATTTTCTCCCTTTGTGTGGCAGCTTCAGTGGGAATATAGGAATATTCTGACCCTAATAGTATTCATATGTTTGGCTATGGTTCACTTAGACCTGTCTATACACTCAGTGCATGGAGATTGAAGAGCAAAGTGGGGAAGAAAAAATAAAAAGGAAAACAGAAAGAAAAAAAAAAAGAGAAAAAACAACCACATTTTTTTAAAAGCAAAAAAAAAAAAAAAGAAAGAAAATCATGCCTTGTGAAAGCAATAGTTCATATCTCCAATGGAGGAGTCTTCTCTGGAGGTCCATCCTTTTTGTCTTTCCTAAATGGTTTGAGGGAAGGTGTGAATTAGCACGATAAAGAAGAATCTGAGAGCCAAGAAAATACTTTACCTTAAAATTTTTTTAAATTAAAAATAGTTAAAAGACAGAGAGCAACAGAGAGGAGGATACAGGAGGTGCCCTACCACTCTAGAATGAGGTCTGGAGGGTGAAGTCTCAGCAGAAAATCTTCACTAGTCTTAGTACCCTGAAAGTAATAGTTTCCAGCTCAAATAAAGGAGTCTTCTCTTCAGACAACTGATTTTGACAAAGGATACTAGTCAATCCTTTTTTAGCAGGAATAGGAAAATATCTTTAGCAAATGATGCTGGAAAAACTGGGTATCCACCTGAAGAAAGATGAATCTGAACCTCTCTCTCTCACCATGAATAAAAATCAACTCAACGTGGATCAAAGATCTGAACTTAAGATCTCAAACTATGAAACTATTGGTGGAAAACACTGGAGAAACTCTGGGAGACATTGAGGTAGGCAAAGACTTCTTAAATAAGGCCACTGAAGGCAATTATTGCCAAAATAGATAGGTGGGATTACATCAGATTAAGAAGTTTCTGTACAGCAAAAAGACACAATAATTAGTGTGAATAGACAACTCTTAGAATGGAAAAATATTTTTGTAAAGTATACCTCAGATAAGAGACTCATAATCAGAATACACAGGGAACTCAAATCGCTTACCTGAAAAAAAATGATTAACTCAATTAAAACATGAGAAAATGAGCTGAATAAACACCTTTCTAAGGAAGATATATGAACAGCCAAGAAGCATATGAAAAAATGCTCAACCTCCCTCATCTTAAGGGAGATGCAGATCAAGACCACAATAAGATATCACCTAATCCCAGTCAGAATGCCAAAGATTAAAAAAACATAAAATAATAAACGTTGGCAGGGATGTGGTAAAAGTGGAACTCTCCTACACTGCTGGTGGGAATGCAAATTGATCCAGCCACTGTTATACGCATTGTGGAGAAAAGTATGGAGGTTACTCAAATACCTACCATATGATCCAGCAATTCTACTCTTGGATATCTACCCAAAAGATAGGAAAATGCTAAGTCAGAAAAGTAATTGTATATCTGTGTTTACTGCAGCATTATTCACAATTACTAAGACATGGAAACAACCCAAATGTCCATGAACAGATAAATGGATTGAATAAATGTGGCACATATACTCTATTAAATGCTACTTAAAAAAACCAAGACCCTAGCATTTGATAAAAAGTGGATGAATATGCAAGATTTATTGCTGAGTAAAGCAAGTCAAGCTATGAAAGAGAGACATTGTATGTTTCCACTTAACATATACTGACTTTCTGCACTCTATGGTGGAAACTGAAAGATTAGAGGACATAGAAGCACAGGAAATGGTTATAGATACTGGAGACAATGTGGGAAGATGGCAGAAGGGGAAGAGTGTAAAGAAAGAAATTAAGAAGGGAAAATAGGCAAGATATTGATGGGACACAGAAATAGACTATTTGTTGATGATAACATGTTTTATATCTTCAACTGGATTGGTGTGAAGTATATTGATGTTGGGTAAATTCAATGTACAAGCTAAGTGATGTATAGTGGTTAAATGTATAAAATAAATTTAAAAAAAGAAACAAGAAATTATACCAATACTTCAGAGAAAAAACAAGTATTAGAAAACCAACTTTGAGGGGCCAGCAGATGGCATAGCAGTTACTTCTCTGTATTCCCACATGGCCAATCGCAATTCAAGTCCCAGACCTGGCAGTCTGAAACTCATGCGGGGTGCCTGTTGGAGCATGCCCCTGAGATGAGAATGGAAAAGGGATTATAGCATGGACATCCCTTTGGGGGGTGATTTCTTACTTTCTCTCTCTCTCTGCCTTTCTCTGTCTCCAGTGAGCACACATGCCCAATAGCAAAAATCTCTCCAAAAAAATTCTCTCAATAAAAAGAAAGAAAAGAAAGCCAACCTTGAGTTTACCTAGATATAGGCATTAGGATACAAAGATTTTAAAGCACCTATTTTAACTATATTCAGAAATCTAAAGAGAAATATCCTCATAATGAATAAATAAGAAGCCTAGGCAGAAAAATTCAAACCCTAGTGACCAAGTGGAAATTCTATAACTAGAAAACTCAATTTTTGAAATAAAAATTCCACTGGGTGATATTAACAGAAGATCAAAAGTAACAGAGAGTCAGTGCCCTTGAAGGAAGGTCAGTAGGAATTATCCAAATGAAGAACAAAGAATCAAATGAAGCTGTTAAACTAGACCTCGTCATCTATCTAGGTACTGAGGATGTGAAATACAGGACAAATAAGTTTTTATTCAGTGAAAGAAAGAGGAATACCTATGGCATAGGGCATGTCTGGAGTGTACAGATTATGAAATATTGGTCTTGGTGGATGGGTACATTCCTGGGAGAAATTAAAACTGTCTTTGGTCAGTGAACAAGCAAATTGGAATAAAAGATAAATTTTAGTGTAATATAACCTAAAATTGCAGAGAAGGGAACTCCAGGGTGTTGTCTTTCCATGAAAGCAACTAATGAACTGGTAAACCTGTCAAAACCATTTTATGTCTTTCTTTTTTCTCCTTGATTTCCTCCCTCTCACCCTCTGTCATTTCCCATTCTTCTCCTACACTGTCTTTTGGTGTCCACAGTTGCTCTCCATGCCTTTTTATTGTCCAATATTTCAGTTTCTTCCATTGAGTGCAGACATTTGGTATATATTAAATGGGGACATACAATGTCTTTCTTTCTGGCTTACTTCACTTAAGAGTAAATCTTCCATATCTTTCCACTTTCTATTAAATGCTAGGATCTCATTGTTTCTTATGGTTGAGCAATAAGAGAAAATTATCTGTTGAAGATAAAAGGTATGGTAATATCTTTGCTTGAGCCAATATTCAGTGTATTCTGGATGAGAAAATTCATTTTATATGCTGCAATGATATACAACAAATGAATGTAAAATGAATAAATAAAACTTAAAAAAAACCAGACCCTGTCAAAACCAACATTTGCATAAACTCTGAAATCTACTTAAAAACTTAAAACAACCAGGAGAAAACTTGACAAAGAAACAAGCTGCTCCTGAGTAAGAAAATGCTATTACATTTTTAATTGCCCACCATCCATGTCCCACGTCCCAGATCTGTGGCAGCTATGAGGACGACACCTTACATTCTGGTGCAGGCTGCTAATTGGAAACTTATTCTCAAAAAATTATACCTGTGAGTTTTGCACTGACTGAGAGCTCCCTTAAGGATCTGTGCAAAGGTTTTCCTTTGCTTCACTAGTCTTGAAGCATTAATAAGACTTGGATGGCTTCTCTAACAGCTTTTGCAAAAATAATTTAAAGGCTGTAAATACATTAACAAAGAAATATCTCAAGTCAGTAATCAAAATTTATACTTTAAGGAACTAGAAAAAGAAGAATAAACCTCAAAGCTGCAGTAGGAAGGAAACAATAAAAATTAGAGCAGAAATACACATGATAGAGAAGAGAAAAACAACAGAGAGAATCAACAATACCAATAGTTGGTTCTTTGAAAAGTTCAACAAAATTGACAAACCTTTACCTAGACTAACAAAAATAAAAGAGAAAATGTAAATAACTGAAATCAGAAGTGAAAGTGATGAGAATCCTGATTTCACAGGCTTAAATTTATAAGAGAATACTATGAACAATTGTAAGCCAGCAAATTAGATAACTTAAATGAAATGGATAAATTCCTAGGAATGCTGTAATGAACAAAACTTACTCAAGAAGAAATAGAGAATATAAACAGACCTATGACATGTAAAGAAATTATATAAGCAGGACCAGCAGATGGTGTAATGGTTATGTCACTGGATTCCCACGTAGGTGACCATGATTTGAGTCCCAGACCCAGAGGTTTAAAACTCATGCCGGGCACCTGTGCAACTGTGCCCAAAATCTCAAGAGGAGAATGGAGGAGAAGGGATTTCAGTGTGGCCATACCCACCTGGGTGGTGATTTCTCACTTTCTATCTCTCTGTCTCTAGCGAGTGCACATACCCTATAGCAAATATTTCTCTCTCTAAAAAGGAAAGAAATTGTATCACCAAAAACCTCCAACAAAGAAAATTCTTTGACCAGATCTCTGGTTAAGTCTACCAATAATTTCAAGAAGAATAAACTCTAATCCTCTCAAATTCCTCCAAAAATAGAAGACCCCTTTTGATTCATTCTAAGTTCAACATTTCCATAATAATACATGCTTTGAAAAATCATACTGTATACCACAAAAATGTACAATGATCATATGTAAATCAGAAATTACAATAAAATTACAAAAATTTAAGAAATGAAAACAGATGGTCTAACATATCCTGCACAGAAATGATTATGGCATTATTCATGATAGCTAAAATGTAGGTATCCATCAACTGATGAATAAACAAAATCTGATGCACTTCTTCAATGGACTGTTATTCAGCCATAAAAATGATTGTGGTATTGATACATGCTAAAACATGGATTGACACTCAAAACATTTTATTTCATGACAGAAGCCAGACACCAAAAATTACATATTGCATGATTCTACTTACATGAATTATTCAGAATAGGTAGGTTCATAGAGAAAGCAGAATAGTTCATGCCAGGGACTCTGAGAGGGGTAATTGAGAAGTGATTGTCTAATGGATATAAGGATTCCTTTCGTGATGACAGAAATTCTCTAAAACTGGATAGAGGTGATGGCTGCATGATACATGATGCTGTGAAAGTATGAAAATACCATATATCACTGAATTGTACAGTTTAAAATGATTAATTCTATGTTATATGACTTAATACTCCAATAAAAATAAATCATAAAAAGAAGACTTAGCCTGCCTTAGTCCAATTAATATTGTTTTGTACCAGGCTGTGATGAGCCAATGTGAGCATATGATTAGTATTAGAAAACAGACCCTGTCTTCCAAGTGTTCCTAGAAAAACATACACATATACATGCACACACACACACACATACACCCATTTAAATTATTATGAGGCAAACTAATGGTGGTTATAAAATATTTCGAGGACATAGGAAAATTAGCCCTGGGGTGAGGTCCAGTGGGGAGGACTTCAGGGAGGAGATGATATCATAGCTACCTTGTTTGAAAGGCATCTTGATACAGTAGAAAGAACATGAGCATCAAAATAAAGCTACTTACATTAAAATTCTGCCTCTGTTTGCTCCAGCTGCATGACTGGGGGAAGACCACTGTCATTTCTTGGGGTCTTTGTGTTTTCAACTATAAAATAGAGATATTATAATCCCTACTTCCTTGGGTTGTTTGGAGGCTTAAATGAGAAACATCTGCAAGTCCTTGGTTCAGACAAGCAGATGTGTTGCTGATCTAGCCCTCTTCCTCTTTTCAGTCCACTGCTCTGCAGGCAGTGGGAATAGACTCTGCAGGAGGTGAACAGGTGAGATGGTGAGAAGAGAAGGCAAAGTGATAATATTAAAGAGGTTTTCCCTCTCCAAAATCTCCAATAATTTCCTTTCCCACATAGATTTGTGTGCAGCTCCTAGGAGACTGCTACACCCTAGGAGTCTCAGACAAAGTATGCAAATG
>NW_006160229.1:3749595-3763995 GCF_000334495.1 Tupaia belangeri chinensis | reverse complement strand
TTTGATAAGACTTTAACCCCTGTAGACTGCCTCTGCATGCCACTTGCCCACTTGGTACACTGCTAGCTGGTATGTGAATCTGGTCCTAGTAATTCTAGGGCATGTGGTTCCTGTATTTGATTTCAGGGAAACCCCAAAGTGCAACACATTAGCAATTACATAAGTAGATTAAATGAACTATTCAGTCATAACCTTGCACCTAATCATTTGACTTCCTTTTGCTTTGTAAGCATTTTTCTGTCCTGAGGAACTCAAAATGATGAAATGGCTCTGGCTTAAAACAAATGAGCTAGCTGAGTAGCTCTACATATGCATAGCAACTCCTCCTCTCTACAGGGACAGTGCAGCCTGAGGTTGCTGGTGGCTGCTTAAACATAGCAGCTGACAAGGCAAATGAAGCGGACACTGACTTTTAACGACATTTTTTATTTTTTTCTAGTCTTTTTAAAGGGCTTTAACTCAGTAGCTCTCTAAATCAATTTATAGATCTTATACGATAACTTACAATAAAAACATACACAGAATCGATCGATTGAGTAAACATCCCCAATTCAGCGTGTAAATAGTTTCAGTATTTTTCTACTTCTGCCTACAAAAAAAAAAAAAAAAAAAAAAAAAGGGCTAGGGCACTTTTTTTCCTAAGAGGCTGAACTCTTGGACTATTAGGTAAATGTCTCCTGCATTTTTCCTGTGGTATACTGCCCCCTCAGTGTTGTTCACTGTAGTGTGGTTCATACACAGTCATTGTGTAAAATAACTTTTTTATTACTGAGTAAATGAATATGATGTAGTAGAAACAGCACCACGTCAAAGGTTAGGGATCTTTGATACTGCCTTCTCCTAACTAGCTGGGTGTGTCTCTTGTCCTTTCTGTGCTTTGTGTAGACCTTGTGTATAAAATGTCATTTTTCTTTGTTTGCTATAGGGCACATGTACTCACTAGAGAGGGACAGAGATAGAGAGAAAAAGTGAGAAATAACCCCTAGGGAAGATGGTCATACCACAATCGCTCATCCTCCATTCTTCTCTTGGAATTTTGAGCATTCAGGCACACTTGCCTGGTGGGTAACTCAAGCCACTGGGTTCAGGACTCAAAACAGCAGTTGACCACGTAGGATTCAGCTGCCTTAACCTTCACAGCACGTGATGGCCCTAAAATGTCTTATCAGATGATCTCTACGGTCTTCCTCAGATTTAACATTCACTGCAAATCTGGTCAATTACAAGTGCATAGCTACATATTTCTTCTATTGCATTTTTAAGTTGCCGTGAAGCATTGTGAATCTCAACCAAATCCTCCGGTTTCACTTATAGATTAGCTAGCAACTCTTATAGATGACCTGCTGTTGAGTTATCCAGTCTTTGAAGTTGTTTTCTTATCCTATTATGCTGGAAGAAGCAAGATATTTGAACTCTGGATCCTAAATTATTTTTTCTGTTCATTTCTTATTTGGAGTGCTATGTTTTCTTTTCTTAAGGGTAATCTGAGTCTGGAGAAAGCCATATTCCTGAGAACTGTTTCAAAATTTCTCAACTGTCTTTACACTGGCCTAGCCATACAAAAGTGGATGGGACCAGCAGATGGCATAATGGCTACGTCATTGAACTCCCATGTAGTGGACAGCAGTTCGAGTCCTGGACCCGGTTTTTAAACTCATGCTGGGCATGTGTGCATGTGTGCCCAAGATCCAGAGAGGAGAATAGAGGGGAAGGGATTGCGTTGTAGCTATCTCCCCTGGGGGTGGGGGTGATTTCTCACTTTCTGTCTCTCTGTCTCTCCGTGTCTCTCTGCAGTGCATGTACCCTATAGCAAAAACCTCTCCAAAAAAAAAAAAAAAAGAAAGAAAGAAAGAAAGAAAGGAAAAAGAAGAAAGAAGTTGTTCTCCTGAGTATTCTGCTTAAGGAATAGGGTCTTCATAATTAAAAAAAAGAAAAAAAAAACTTCTTTATTCTGCCACCAAGTACTCTCTCCAAGTCATTTACTTGATCTTTCTCAGAAATACAGTGGAACAATTACCTCAGCCTTAAGATGTAGGTTGATGATATGCATATGGATTTTGGGAGTTTTTACACCATTATTTCTGATCAACTAGCATTCATTTACTTGGACCTATTAATCCATCATATTGCAACTAAGGCTTGGAGTGGGAGAAATGATCAGTTTGGTTCTGGACATGCTGCATTTAGGAACCTGTGGAAAAGTTCAGAAGAAAGAGCCAGTGATTAACTGAATACTCTATGTATAGGTCAGGAGAAGGACTCTAGCAGAAATTATAGATGTAGAGTTCATGAGCTCATAGGTGGTAACTGAGGCATGGAAGTGGGTAATGTCAATTGTGACAACTGTAGGATGAGAATAGGATAAGGTTGAGAATGCAATCCTGGTACATATGAAACCTTAAAAAGGAGAAAAAGAATCTCTAGAAGGAGATGGAAAATGAAAGGTTTGGGAGAGAAATGGCTAACTAAGAAGAGAAGTGTAAAGGAAGACAAAAGAGTAGGATATGTTTAAAAAGAGAAAGTAGTTAATGATATGAAAAACAGCTATAAAATCACATGTATTATTCTTGAATATAATTAGTTGGAAGCCTCTTTTTAATGAAGTTATACAATTTTAATGAAAGTAATTATAATGAGAAGATCATCATTTACTAATTATTTTTGGATTAAGTTATTAGTGAACGTAGTTATAATGATTAATATGATAAATTTTAAATAAGGACAACACCTGAGATTCTAGTGGAGTGTGCATAGTTGTTGATTTGAAGGACATAAATTAGAAAATAAATATATTTAAGATCTTGATGAAAGCAGAGTATCAAGTGTAATGATGGTTGTCATAGCTTGATTTTTTTATATAGAAATATTGGCAGGGCCCATTGTAGCCTTGTGGTTAAGGCCTGTGACTAGAGAACCTGACTCCACATGACAACTGAGGTTGAAATTCTATCCATGGTGTCTCCACAAACATTCTGTGTGTGTGTGTGTGTGTGTGTGTGTGTGTGTGTGTGTGTGTTTGTGTGTGCATACACATGCACCCAAAATCCTGATGAGAAAGAGAAAGGAAGGAAAATGGATTGCAACATGACCATGTCCTGTGGAGGAGTATTTTCTGTCTCTGGTTCTTTCTCCCCAGGAAGCACAAAAGCCCTCTGGCAATTAAAAAAATATTGGTGGGGTGTGAAAATCTGTGACATTCCCCTTCCTTTTTAATAAGTGGGGATAAGCACACATGATTGTGAAGTTTTTACTTCTTTCTATGCTTAGAAGATTTATCTTTGGCTTATTAACTTCCTTGAAAGTTGGGGCACACAAATTACAGCAGTTTTTTTTTTTTAGCTTATTTACAAACTTGTTTTTAAATTTCATTCTTTTTTTTTCTTGAGAGAGAGAGATAGAGACAACCATAACATGGTCTTCACACTGTGATCTATCCCCATCTCCATCCAGCCCCAGATCCTGGACATATGTGTACAAAAGTATAAACCTGAAAAATTCCCATGTGAGTCAGTCTCACAGACTATAGTGTTACTTCTGTGCCACTGTCTGCCCCCTTCTTTACAACATTAATTGTAAAAGTTAAGACCATTCCAAGATTGACATCATGCCTCTGACTTTTATTTTGTAAAACCGTTTCCAGGATGTCAAAAAAGATAATTAATTTCACCAATCAGTTGAAAACAATCTTGTTGGACTCTGAGTTGATATCAAGTAAATGATACAAATGTGAGGATGCAGTAAGGTCTGGAGGTTGCAATTTCAGAATCTAGTAACATAGTGGTAACAGAAAAGTAAAGAACAGCCAAACTCTTCCCTTCCATAAGATCAATTGAGACACTGGCAAAGATTGTCAGAATCATCATTTTCAGAACCCTTAAAATAAACCAAAGACTTGTATCAACCTGGGAAATATACATTCAAGAAAAAATGGCTGAAATAAAAATTTGGAGCTTTGTGTGAGTTTAACTTGCTCTTTTCTATTACTCCTTCTCCAGCTCTGCAGTGACCTTGAAACTGAATAACTGGAAATCAAAGTAAAAACCAGCAGTCCATTAGCAATTGGGGAGTGGTGATGGCAGGAGTGAAAATTGAGTTGGAATTCACTTAAAGCTCCATTTCATGAGGATGGTCATTATTTGACCTGTTTGATGATTCCCTGGAAGATCCAATTCAAGGCTTGTCATTACATGACTTGATTTACCCAGTGAAAACAGTATTTTGACAAATACCCAAGGTAACAGTCAGCAACAATTGTTTAACATCATGGCTACCTGATGTGGTTAATAACAGTTCAGGGACAAGCAGTTAGCGTAATGGCTATGTCGTTGGACTCCCATGTAGTTGACTGTGGTTGGAGTCCCAGATCTGGTGGCTTAAACTCACACTGGGTGTGCGTGTGTGCATGCCCAAGATCCCAAGAAGAGAATGGAGGAGAAGGGATTGTGGCGTGACCATCCCCCCTGGGGGGTGATTTCTCGCTTTCTGTCTTTCTGTCTCTCTCTGTCTTTCTGGCGAGCGCATGCTCTCTATAGCAAAAACGTTTCAAAATTTTTTTTTTTCAGGCAAACAATAAGCTAATCGCAAAGCTTAAAAGGAGAAGCTGAGCTATGAGATGTCTTCGGAAAACTTTGAAAAGTGATGAGTTGCAGAAATTGATGAGCTGACCCAAAATTTCATATGGAAATTTCAGAAACTAGAATAGGCACAGCTATTCCCAGTATACTTAAGGAGTTCTTGAAACGTGAACTGTAAACCTTCCCAGATGGGTCAGCTTTGCAGAGTGATGCACTTTATTGTTGTGCCTCCATCAGGTCCCCTCATTTAGATAGTTTTGATGCTTTAAAAATGTCTTATAATGGTAGCTCTAGAGTAGCTTTTACTCTAGGGAGAATATAACTCCACTATCAAAATGTGGCTCTCTTGGATTTTCTACTGAATGCCTTGAGTGATCAATAAGGATTCTCCATTCTAGCTTCTTGGAACTCATGTACCTCAAATGTGACCTCTTCTGATTGATCAACACACAACTTTTTGATGGATTTTATTATACAATTAACAATAAAGGAAATCTCTCTGAAAATTTCTGCAGCTTTTTATTTCTATGTACCTATTGAATCCCCATAACTCTTTCTTGAAATTCTCCATCATTGCAGCCTTTCTAAATGCCAATTCTATTTTTCAACTCAATGAGCTCATTGTACTTTATTTATTTATTTTTATTAATCTCGTTCTCTGTAATTCAGAATGTTTCACTATGTAGAAATCATGAGAGATTGTAGGACGCACCTCATTGGGTTCCCTTTGCTCACAAATCACAGTCCTATTAGGTTGCCTCTTGTTCAATGTCTGAAAACAGTAGCTTCATATATTTTGGCCAGTTTCTATTATAGTTTTTATAATAGAAAAGCAATTGTGGAACTTCAGCTGTGAAATATTGCTTTCAGAGATGTAAAAAAATATATATATATACAAGAACAATATGATTATTAGATATATATATATATATATATACATATGTGTATATATATATATATATACATATGTGTATATATATATATATATTTCATCTTGTTTCCTTTTCTCTCATTCTTTTCCTTTTTCCCATCTCTACTCATTGGCTGCACTAAGTATCTAGACAGGTCCAAGTGAACAGAGTCTAAACATCTGAATACAATTAGGGTCAGAATACTCTGCTATTACCAGTGATTATAATGTACAAGGAGTGAAAACAGAATGGAAGAGAGGTAGAAGATCATATCATCCTGCCCACCTCTAAATGATCAGATTGAACTTCAAGAATTAGGAAGAAATGCACCATCCATCAGATGATTAGAATTCACCATAGGGTCACAAGAAATATGGGAAAATAAGGAAATACCTCTCCTCAAAGGGAAAATAATAACTCTTCTTCATTATCAGATAGTACGATGAAACTCATGGAAATGTCAGATAAAGAATTTAGAATTTTCATAATGACAAAGCTCACAGAGATTAAAGAGAGACAATGAACTGCTAAAGAGGCAAGAGAAAGGAGCTGATGAGTTCCAGGAGGTGAGGAAGTTCTTGCAAGATCTAGAAGAGGAAATTCACACTATAAAAAAGAATCAAACAGACCTGTTAGAGATGAAGGCTATAATACAGGAAGTCAAAACCTCCCTTGAAAGTATTAAAAGCAGACTAGATTATACCAAAAATCAAATCTCAGATGTAGAAGTTAGAATCGCTGGCCTCAAAAAATCCACCATGAAGACTGAGAAAATTTCCCGAAAGAATAAGAATAATATACAAGAAATACTATATACCATCAAACATCCAAACATCCAGATAATTGGTATCCTAGAAAAGGAAGAGGCTCATAAGGGCATTGACAATCTATTCCATGAAATCCTAGAAGAAATCTTTCCAATCCTAGAGAAGCATTCAAAGATCCAGTCCCAAGAAATACAAAGGACTCCCAATAGAATCAACCCAAGATCTTCTCTAAGACACATTATAGTCAGACTGACCAAAACCACAGACAAAGACAAGATACTAAGGTTGGCAAGAGAGAAATGTCAAGTTACCTACAAAGGACATCCCATCAGTCTAACAGCAGATCTCTCATCAGAAACAATGCGAGCAAGGAAAGAATGGGGAAATATATTCAAATTGTTAAGGGGAAAGCAATTTCAACCAAGAATATTGTACCCAACAAAATTATGCTTCATATAGAAAGAAAAGACAAGAACACTTTCAGATACACAAAACCTGAAAGAATTTACCAACACCAGACCAGATCTCTAAGAAGTTCTTCAGAGAGTGCTATGTCAGGAATCTTAAATACAGTCACACAGAAATAAGAGTTCAAAAACTAAGAAAATGGACAACTTAATTGTAGGGACAAGTCTGGAATTGAATATTATATCCCATAATTTAATCAGGAAGACCAAACCATAATAGAAGATAGATCAAGTATATGAGACTGAACTGCTGAAATAGCATTTTATGATCTTTGACTGAAACATTGCTGATTTTCTTCTAGGCTTTTTTTTTTCCAGTTTTAAAAATTTTCTTCCTGTCTTGAGCTGCTGATAGGTTCATGTACCTATTATTTGAACAGAATCCCAACCTGTTTCCTGGCTTTAAGTTTTAAGCATAGTTCCTTAGCATTTGATATATCAAAGCTAAGACTGCTTTTCTTGAAATTAAAAAATATAGTAAAAAAAAAAAAGAAAGAAAAGTAATTGTGGTTCCTGAAGCTCATGAAAACCAGGAGTGAACATCTTGAGGTTTGTTTTTAGGTATGGATCTAAAATCTCTTTTACTCTTGGGCTATTTTAGCTTGACTACTACTTTCTGAGATCACTACTGAAGGCCTAGAATGTTCAAGGAAGTTAATTCACTCTAGCTTTTCAAAACATGAATATCTTCCAGACTCATTTTAGTTCTGGAATGTGTTTACAACTTTTCAATAATTGTTTGTTCACTAGTATTTGTTTGTTGTCAGGTTGCATGGAGTTTCTCCCTATCAACAGTTTTAAAGGGACTCCCAGGTAAACTGGTGAATCTCCATGTTCCCTAGTATTCTTCCCTGCCAATGTCAGTATCAGTAACACTATTCTCTTTCTCTTCAATCTAGTAAGACTATTATGTTTTGCATTAGTTCCTTCTTCCTGTGCCACAGCCCAGAAAATACCCCCATAAAGAAAGCTAAGACAATTGTAGAGATTTCTCTTAGTTTCTGAGCTGCCTGCCTACTGTCCTATATCTAAAGTAGCTATTTTATATAACATTTTTTTTTCTTTCTAGTTGTTTATGACAGAAGAAAAAATCATATACCAAATACTATCTCGTAACTGGAGGTTTACTAGTTCATTAGTATTTCATTTTTATTCAACAGTATCTATTTTTCCAGTCAAATGTGATCAAGATATAGTTTATAACTTATATTCTCTGCTTTGAGTCAGAATCTAGTTTAGAGGCAAGATTTTTGTTTCCCCTTCTGAGTCATTAGGAGAACAAAATGAAGTTTTATGCTAATTGATGTTTGTCATCAGAAAAAAATAAGTCTATAACACTGAGCTAGTTATTTTGTTTGGATAGAAATTTAAGGAAAGCTCTTGGATGCTAAAAGGAATTCTTGATTCCTTAGTTAACAAATGTTTTTCAAATAATGTTTATCCAAGCATGTAAAACATTTTAAAGAGAAAAAGAGGAAAAAAAGAAAAAATATATACATAATGCTGAGGGTAGTTCAAAAATTAAATTTAAGAACCCTCTCAAGATTTTAGTGGCTTCAAATATTCTTTTTCTAATGAAGTTTTCTTCTCTGAGTGAGTAAGAACAATATAACCAATAAGGTTTAATGTTTTGCCTTAAATGCCAAAAGTGCAGGTTGAAATTTATAGTTAAATTTCAGTAACTTTATAATTTTCCATTTCAAATAAAGGTTACCCACTCATTTTTTGTCTGTGTATTTTAAATTATCTGGTCATATTATTTTATTACCAGATAATATATTTATACCTTAAACTACTTCAACTGCTTATTTTGAAATATGAAAGATACATTAGAGATAAGTAATAAAAAGTAATACAAATAAGGGAACCAGCAGTTAGCATAATGGCTATGTCGCTGGACTCCCACATAGTTGACTGCGGTTCGCGTCCTGGACCCGGTGGCTTAAAACTCACGCCGGGTGTGTTTTATGTGCATGTCCAAGATCCTGAGAGGAGAATGGAGGAGAAGGGATTGTGGTATGGCCATCCCCCCTGGGGAAGTGAGTTCTTGCTTTCTGTCTCTCTGTCTCTCTCTGTCTGTCTGGCGAGCGCACATGCCCTATAGCGAAAACCTCTCCCCCGCCCCCCAAAAAAAGTAATAACAGAAAATAGGGAATAATTTGGAGTTTGTTAGGGATAGGGATTATTCCACGTCATCATTAATCTAGTCGTCCATGCACACTGTTCCTATCTCTGCAGTTTTCAGATTTTCATCAGCCAGCTATAGTCATGGAGCTCACCACTTTTCTGAATATGCTCTTGATGAGGTCCCCATTTGACTTTATATTGCAAAATCCAACAGACTCTTTGGAGATCTCTTTTATTTGACCTACAGTGTGCAAGGCTACGCCTTTTTGAAACTATGTCTTTGGCTTCTAAAATATTACTTTTTCTTAAAAAATTATTTATTTAATTATATTTATCCATTCATTTACTTTAGTTTAACGAGAGAGTGAAAGAAAGTGGGAAAGCAAGCCACCAGGCTGGGGACTGGTTGGCCATGTGGGAGTGTCCAGCGCCTTAACCACCATACCACCTGCTGGTCCCCTAAAATACTACTTTCTCCTGGTTCTACTGGTTTAGAGTCTCAAACTGCTTCTTTGCTCTCTACGCTTTAGTCTTCATTCTCAGATTATATTGATTTGTCAGAGAATCATCCTGGGCTCACTTTTCTAGAGAAGGTACACACTCTCTGATTGCAGTAATACAGTTTTATTCTTACCTACATGCAAATGATTGCCAAAGTGAATAGTGTGGATTTCTTTCCTGAGCTCTAGACCTAGACATGGCAGAATAAAAAATTTTAACATGACAATATTTATAGATTTCTCTTATTCACCAATCCTTCAAAGAAAATCTTGTGACTGCCATATGATTTCTTCCCTTATCCCCAAATCCTAAAAAGAAACAATTATTTACTGCTGGAAGAGAGGCTAATTATTTGACCAATAAAATTTGAGGGTGTAGAGAAAAGAAAGAAAGCAGAAGGCTGAGAAGACTAGGGGAAGAAAAACTCCACTGTTTTGGGGTCTGCAGGAGCTTAGAGACTTGCTGTGTAGAGATAATTAATTAGAGAGAAAAGAGGATTTAAATAAGAATTGTTGTATATTATATATATGGACATCCTCTGAAGTCTTTAATGGCAGGGGAATAGTTTTGGCTATTAAACAACGATTCTTTAAGTAGCATTTCAGGCAGAAGCCAAGCCACATGCTTTCCACTATAAAGATCTATTATGATTAAGCATATAAACATCTAACACCTAAGGGATTCCTCTAGGGACATCTCAGATATAATGTGTCCAAAACTGAACTTGCCCAAAATTTAACACATATAAAGCAGAACTCAGCAGCATGTATAATAGTTAAGAGAAGGGATTCTAGAAGTAAACCCAATGAATCGAAAGCTTATCTACATCACTTAACAACTGGATAACCTTGAGAATATTTATTTTTTTAAAGAATTATTTATTTAATTTTTAATTTATTCATTTGTTTATTTTAATTTGACTAGAGAGAGAGAGAGAGAGAGAGAGAGAGAAAGTGGGAAAGCAACCCACCAGGTCTGAGACTTGAACTGTGGTTGGCCACGTGGGAGTCCAGTGCTTCAACCACCATGCCATCTTCTGGTCCCTGAGAATATTTCTTAATCTATCTATGCTCCAGTTTTATCTGTTAAAGGAGGTTCTATGAGTTCCTGCCACAGAAGATTGCTAGGATAATAAAATGAGTTCATTTGCAAAGCACTTAAAGCAGCATCTGATGCTAAATAAATTAAATAACTTGAATATCATTCTTGACTTCTTCCACCTCATTCTCATCTCCAATTTGCTGCTAGCTATTGTTAATTAAGTGTCTCCAATATTGTTTTCTCGCCTTTAAAACTGCTACAACATTAACTGATAATTTCTCTGTTAGGCACTACGAAGGCAAAAATGAATGTAAAGGCAAGAAATTTTCTTCTCATAGATCCTATGGTTTAAAAGAGGAAAATAATCACTCTACAATTAATTAAATATGTTAGGTTTTCTCCTAGGTAATATGGCCATAAATTGCTGTTGGCCATGTGGGAGTTCAATGCCTTAACCAGTACACCTTCTGCTGGTCCTAAGACCAAAAATTCTTAACATAAACTACCTATTTTTGGGTGATCTGCTCAGGGAACCTCTACAAATTCATTTTGTTCCTCTTTTTACATTTTTGTGCTTAGGTAACATTGGCATTTTTAAACTACTTTTTTTGAGACATAGTAATTACTATATTCATAGAGTTGTGCAGCTATCACCACAATCTAATTTTAGAATATTTTTGACACTGCAGAAACAAAACAAAATGAGAAGATCCTTACACATAAGCAGTCACTCACCATTATCCCTCTGGTTTCTAGTTCTAGGTAACTGAAACATATTTCATTATCTTCATAAAACCTTCCTATTTGTCTGGCTAATTCCTATTTACCATTTAGATCTAAGTTCAAACATTATTTCCTCAAAGAAATTTTCCATATTTTGATGGACTATGTCAAATCTTCCTATTATATGTTCTAAGCATCTTGAACTTATAATACTTACAATTATACAGCCACAATGACTGGTTTATTATTTACATTAAAATGTCTTTCTTACTGAATTATAACCTTATGGATAATTTTATTTTGTTTACCAGTAATTGTCTAGTGCCTAGTTTAGTACATGGAGCAAAGCAGTTGTTTATTCAAGTTTTTTATTGTGTAACTGATGAATGGATAGCTATTTGTTGAATAATGCATGAATGAATATACAAATGAAGGAAAGAACTAACAAAATAGTCATCCTCAGTACATTGTTTGTGATTTCTTCATGCTCACTTTGAACTCATCAAGTCAAAACTGGAGACACTTTTCTTAGTGAAAAAAGCACCAACTCTGGCAAACCTACACAAATTCCTAAGACCATTTGAAAAAGTTTGTGGGACCAGCAGATGGCATAATGGTTATGTCGCTGGACTCCCACATAGTTGACTATGGTTTGAATCCTGGACCCAGCAGCTTATAACTCACACTGGGTGCATGTGCGTGCATGCGGAAGATCCCGAGAGAAGAATGGATGAGAAGGGATTACAACATGTTCATCCCCCTTGGGGGGGGGTGGTTTCTCCTTTCTGTCTCTCCCTGTCTGGCGAGTACATGTGCCCTATAGCAAAAACCTCTCTATAAAAAAAAAAAAAGAAAGAAAGAAAGAAAGGAAGAAAGAAAGAAAAGGAAAAGTGCTTTGTAGTGCAGCAGTAAAGAGGGAGGTTTCTGGTTCACAATCAGATAACTTTAAGAGTATGCCAGGCACGCCTGTGCCTATGACTGGGGACTTACTGAAGATGGGATGGATTGTAGCATCAAGACTCTGTAGGGGTGCCTCTCTCTTTTTCAATTTGTCTGTCTCTATTTTCTTTTCTCTCTCATGGAAGAAATAAAATAAACTTTTAAAGAAAAATGTCGCTTCTATTATGCTGCATACTATAGACACAATTTCATTTCTTTGACATTTTTTTGTTAAATAAATAAGGAAGTTTCCAATTCTCAGTTTCCCCAAATGAATTTTTGTTCCTGAGTTCTTTCAGCAATTTTCTCCAATTTGAATATCTGTTTATCTTCTTTTTCTCCTCAAAAACCCCCCCCAGCCGATAGCCTTAAGAACCCCAACTAGACTGGAGCCCTATAGTTAATTACTTAGTCATGCCTATGGATAGCTGTAAGAACCTCACATACTCTATCTACTCTCTTACTCTCAGAAACAAATTTCTTCACCTGGATTTATGGTGGATAAACTCAAACAGTGGTATTCCAGCTTAAGGAGTATCAGTTAAAGGTTTATGACTTGCTATGACCTTCCCCACCTGTTCAACCATGCCAAAGTTGATATACTTTACATTATTGACATTTCCCCCTGTACCTCCCTGGATGACTAAGTCCCAGATTAAAAAAAAAATCCTTCTGCTGGTACTTGGTAGGGAGGTTTTGAGGCCAAAGGAAGGAGAAAATGGATGGAATTGCAGGAGAGAAAACTTATGATAAGCATCACACAAAGCTTCCCGGTGGTAAAGTCTATTAGCTGTGGAATTAGCAATTGTTGGAAGTACTATCCCTAGAGATAGTGGCTGAGGTCTAGGGATAAAAAACAAGATGTAAGTAGTATTCAAAACAAATCCATTTAGATAGCCATTAACTCATTTGCTTCACAGGATCTTTTGATCTCAATGTGTGAATATTCTATAACATCAAGAAAATTGAACTTAGTACTCAAGTTGACCATTTTAGAAAGAGTATCTATGACTCACCAAAATCAGTTTTGTAATAAATTTTTTTCCCAAGAGATACTGGATTTTGGAATGCTAGAACTAGCAAGGTCTAGTCTAAAGAGTCTAGTCTAACCTGCCATTTGGTAGATGGGAAAACTAAGGCCTAGAAAAGGGAATGGACTCACTCAATGGAAGACAGGCAACTGTCAGAACCAAACCCAGGGCCCAGCACTCCAGTCTCCTTTTTCTACATGTTGATTTACTAGATGAAACCATGTCCAAGTCGGTGCATATTTGTACAATTTAATGAGAACATTTTCTTCCTATCTGTTAGATTTACAGAAATTAAAGCTATTATGAAAAACAAACATTTAAACAGGAAAGGAACCAAAATCTCTACAAACCCTATTTTTCATTAGGCTTCAAATAGACCCCCTTTCCTTTTTATTCCAAAGACCCTATTGACAGCTGATTGCTGAGCATTTTTTTAACCCGATCTTCTTGTTTTGTTTTTATTTCATCCTTGATTGCATTCTGCTTCTCTCTCCAGCAGCCACTTCTTAACTGCTACCATTTTGTGAGCTTCCCTGCTGCTCTAAGACTGTCATTGCAACTGATTAATTTCATTAGCACAATGATGCACTTAAGAAAGACTAAATCTCATCTCTTTTGTTTTGTGATCTGGAGTACACATAGCACACAGAATATTTACAGCAGGAGATAGCCACTGAGATGCCAGATAGGAAGAGAAAAATGTGAAAATCTTTGCTTGTATTTCTTTAAGTAAAATGTTTAAGACCTCCTGGGTCCTTAAGGAACCCAGCTAAGGTGTTCATCTACACAATCAGAATCCTATTGTTTTGGAAATGCTTTGCTTAGCCTGGCACTTGGGAAGATAGCTTCCAATCTACTGTTTGTCAAGTGAAAAGGAAGAAAAAAAGAGTACTAACATTTATTTAGCATCCACTATGTGGCAGGCACTATCATAGGACACACTTTTCATCAAATTAATTACTAACATCATAAAGATAAATCAATCCTTTGTTACTCAGGAATTCTTTTTAACCAGATGTACAATTCCTTGACATCATGTGACTGTTCCAATTCCTGGCTCCTACCCAACCAGTTAAGAAACTCAACAAAAAAATGAACAAAGAAAACAATCTTAAAACTCTTGTTGGTTTATACTTAAAGATTTTTAAAATGGGGGAACCAGCAGTTAGTGTAATGGCTATGTCACTGGACTCCCACGTAGTGGACCACGGTTCGCGTCCTGGACCCGGTGACTTAAAACTCACGCCGGGTGCGTGTGCGTGCATGCCCAAGATCCTGAGAGGAGAATGGAGGAGAAGGGATTGCGGCATGGCCATCCC
>NW_006160229.1:3740666-3748874 GCF_000334495.1 Tupaia belangeri chinensis | reverse complement strand
AGAATGAGAGCACTAACACAGTATTCATCTGTTAAGGAGAGTGAACACAAGAGAAGATAAACTTTATTATTACTCTTCAAAAACTTTGCAGGATTGTCAGAAATGTAGTCTGGCAGAAAACACTCTGGCCTTAAAGGCCTGGGTTTAAATCATAGCTCTCTAGCTTAGTGATATGGAGTATGGCTCTTCCTCTCTTTGAAGCTCAGTTTCCCCATATGAAAAAAAAAAGTTGTGTCTTTCAGAGTTCTTTTACTAGTTAAAGGGAAAAGAATGTGGAGTTATGCTTGGGAAATGGGTTACGAAGGTGGTAGCACTCTGAGTTCCCTACCCCAGCTATAATCAAGGCATCATTATTTTGTTTTTGTTTTAGATAGTGGTGTTCTAAGAACTGTTTTATGTTAGGAAAGGTTTATATAGCTACAAAAGTTTGATCCATTTGATTATATTATGCCTAATACCTTTTCTATCTCTAAGTCCTGTGGGTCTGTGAGTCTTAAAAATTCATTTGCTAAGTTCTGGGTTACAACAGGGAACTAAGATTATAGAATATTTTCTTTCATTTTCAACTCCATTTGTTCTCAACTGTTCTGCTTCTGAAGATCCATTTTAAATACACTTACCTTGACACTGTTTATTTCATAAAAGCACATACACAACCAATAACATTTGATTTTTTTCTCCCTTGAGAGAGAGAGAAAATAAAACAACATCTTTGGTCTCCTAATGAATAATCACCGGACTTGGGGGAAAGCTATGTATTTCTTAATTAGATATGAAAAATAATCCAACTATGGCTGAAATTGTTTGGGTAGAGGCAGTAACTTTCTGGACAGTGAGCTATTGGATGAGGGAATTGAGTGTGATATATGGTCTCACCAACAGACCCAAATTCACTCATTACTATATGAACTATAGTTATCTCTCTAAGATATTCTTTGTATTTTATTGTAGTATGGGTCAAAACATGGAAAACTTCATCTAGTACTATCATCAGCAGCCAAATTTTACCAGGGAAATATGGGCCTAGAATGTACCTCCTAATGTCTCAAGTCATTCCAGTTCCTAAGTGTTCCATCCATGCTACCATTCTTCACTACTTCTTTTTTTTTTTTTTTTTTTTTGAGAGGTTTTTGCTATAGGGCGCGTGCGCCCGCCAGACAGACAGAGAGATAGAAAGCGAGAAATCACCCTCCAGGGGGGATGGCCACGCCACAATCCCTTCTCCTCCATTCTCCTCTCAGGATCTTGGGCATGCATGCACATGCACCCGGCGTGAGTTTAAGCCACCAGGTCCGGGACGTGAACCGCGGTCCACTACGTGGGAGTCCAGCGACATAGCCATTACACTAACTGCTGGTCCCCCATTCTCACTACTTCTGAATTGTTCCTCTCTTGGTTAGGAAGACCACTTAACCACTTAGCAGTTCTGGTGCTTTTCCATCAAGACTGAGTGCAAAATTATTTTGAGAAAAATAATCTTTTCTGAAAACTTGGATTTTGGTGCCTTTTATCCCAATTATAAAAAAATGCAATACATATAAAAAGGACTTTTTCCCTCTTCTCTATCCATAATTTGATAAAGTAGATTTTGTTTCTCTAGAAACAGATAAGTTTCTTAAAATAATTTAAGCAGGAAGATTTCAATGGAATTCCCCAAGCCATCAACCTTAGTTTATTTTTTTAAGAGAGATTTTTGCTATAGGGCATGTGCGTTTGCTGGAGAGACAGAAAGCGAGAAATCACCACCTGGGGTGATGGCCATCTCACAATCCCTTCTCCATTATTCTCTTAGGATCTTGGGCATGCACACACACACACACACACACACACACACACGTCCAACGTGAGTTTCAAGCTGTCTGGTCTCAAACTCGAATGGCAGTCAACTACATGGAAATCTAGAAATGTAACCATTACACTATCTACTGGTGCCTCAATCTTAGTTTTTTAATGTCTTTTAAGGAACATTTTATCTCCCTTATTGTAAAACCACACTATAAGCCCAGCTACTGTGGCCCACACTACTAAGATGGCTGCCAAGATGCTGTGCTTCATAAACTAGGACCACATTTGAGGCCTAGGTTCAATTTCTGGTCTAACATAAAGGCCAGGTCCAGTAGTATACACCTGTAAATTCAGCAATTTGGGACGTGAACGTAGGAGGATTGTGGCAGTAAAATCCTGTCTAAAAGATCAAAGGACAATTTAAAAAATGCTATAACATCAAAACAAAATAAAATCTTTGTACTTTCTTTTAGGCAGAGTCTCTTACGTTGGAATCCTCTTGCTCTAGCCTTCCAAGTAGCTAGGACTACAGGCAGATGTACCACATGTGGCTTAGGAATCCATCCTGGGTCTACATTATGGCTTTAGCCTACAGTGTGGTAGCATCTACTTTCATGGCTGGCTTAACATTAAATAAAATCTTTTTAAAAAATTTATTGTTACTTTTTAAGTTTTTTACTGTAGGATGTGTGTGCTCACTTGAAAGAGATAGAGACAGACTTTGAGTGAGAAAGTGATAAATTGTCCCCCAGGGTGGATGGCCATGCCACAATCTTTTCTTCATTTTCCTCCTGGGATTTGGGCATGAATGTATATGCAGCTGGCATGATTTTTTGGGACCAGCAGTTAGTGTAATGGTTATGTCGCTGGACTCCCATGTAGTCCCACCGCAGTTCGTGTCCCGGACCCGGTGGCTTAAAACTCACGCTGGGCACGTGTGTGTGCATGCCCAAGATCCCGAGAGGAGAATGGAGGAGAAGGGATTATGGCGAGGCCATCCTCCTTGGGGGGGGTGATTTCTCACTTTCCGTCTCTCTGTCTCTCTCTGTCTTTCTGGCGAGCGCATGCGCCCTGTAGCAAATACCTCTAAAAAAAAAGAGTAGACTTTCATAATGAATGCTGACTGATTAAATAAACAAATGAATGTGTAGATCAAAGACTTGGTAAGAAGTAGATGTGGCTACTGGCTGAGGCAGATTCTAGAGGACCAGCCTATATAAAAGTACACTGAGCAAGTTCAATCAAGAAATACTTTGCTCCAAATAAATAAATTGATCAAAGCCTTGGTAAGAGGTAGAGGTGTCTACTGGCTGAGGCAGATTCTAGAGGCCCAGCCTATATAAAAGTACACTGAGCAAGTTCAATCAAGAAATACTTTGCTCCAAATAAATAAATTCTAATATCTAACCCAGATCATGAGAGCTAATTTAGTAGTAGACACACTTTCAAAATTTTACTTAGCACTTTAGAGGTGAAAGAAATCTGTAGACCTTTAATAATTTAAGAAAGATAAATTTCATGCTTTAAATCTGTCAGAGTTTATGTGATTTAAGAGATATGTGACCTCAGAACTAATCCTTATCCTCTTGACTTAGAATTTGAAATTAAGTAAAGGTTGAAATGCCTTGAAAAATTCCATGGAGGCCAGAAACTCTGAAAAACATTCTGTTCCTCATAGCTTAAATGTTGAGCATATTATCCTTCTAATTTTAACTTTTGGTATGATTTTAGTGTCTACGAGCTCATAGGATTAAGAAATCTGGGGTCAGAATGAATGCATTGGCATTCATAAGTAGAAGGGGACATTTTGGCCTCTGCTCTTGAGTAAAGTATATCTGCTTTGGGACCATTCTGAATATGTCAAACATGCTTAAAATGAACAATGTAATTTTCACATTTGGAAAGGCCTGGGGCACTTTGCATGTTGCTTTGTAGTGACCTGTACCTGTACATTTGGGCCTCGCAATTTTAAAAATAAAGGAGATCTGAATTAGTAAGAGGGCAGACATGAGAGGATTTGGCCAAATCGCACCATTTGATCCTGGTAGTATATATTCACATATATTTGCACATTTACCAAACTTTCTTGATTCTGATTCTGGGGATCATGATATGTTTCAGTTAGTCAAAGCATCAGAGCTGGAAAGGGATTTAGAGGTTATATAAACCCCTCATGGTTGGATGGAGAAACTGAAATCCAGAGAGGGGAAATAATTTATTTAAGGTGTCAGAGCTAGTACGTGGTAGGATTAGAAACCTGGTCTCTGACACTTAGATTTGTTATTCTTTCTACTAGTACTAAATATCTCTTTAAAGAAAGAAAAACTTGGAGAAAATGTTTCTCCTATCTCAATGAACAGCACCACCTCTTATTCTATTGCTATTCTTTCATTGACTCTGGTGAAACACCATCTAAAACTGTATCTCTGGTCTTGCTTTAGAGCCTCTTACTGTTGCAAGAGAAAATACTGCTATAAATTAATATCCCTCAATTTCGGCTGGATTCTCATTACTTCTTTGCATCACTTTTGCTTGTCTTTTCCTCCAGTGACTTTACCAAAATATTCCTAGTCTCATTAAATTCTCTACCCAACAGTCAAGAGATGATGTCTATACTATTTCATCAATAGGGTTAAAGTCATTCGATTTGAGTTTTATCAACTTCTTGCCCTTCTTTATATACTGTATTTCCCTTGCACCTAGTCTTTCTTTCTCCCTCTATTTTCTTCCAGTCAAGTTCATTTCCTTGCACTGTTTTTTGGTCTCACCTAAAATCAGCTCCTTTTCTGGGACCAATTATATATATATGTATAAAATCTTCATGTTCCTTTTCTCTTTACTAATTTTTACATAATCTGTCTATCATATGTCTTTCTTTCTATCTCTTTCTCCATATATCTCTTTGTCTTTACATACATGAATATTAAATTTTTCAAAACAAAAAACTTTTTTGAACATGTATGTTACAATAATGATCACCCTACCTTCCTCTTTTCCTTTTCCCTTTTGTTTTTGGAGAGGTTTTCCCTATAGGGTACATGTGCTCACCAGAAAGACGGAGAGAGAGAGAGAGACAGAAATGAGAAATCACCCCCAGGAGGATGGCCATGTCACAATTCCTTCTCATCAATTCTCCTCTCGGGATCTTGGGCACGCGCACGCACATGAACCCAGCGTGAGTTTAAGCCACCGGGTCCAAGACTCAAACCATGGTCAACTACGTGCGAGCCCAGCGACATAGCCATTATACCAACTGCTGGTCCCTCTTCTTTTCCTTTTAAGCCTTGCTTCTTGAAAGCGTGCTTTATACCTGCTTTCTCCACTTCCTGATTTTTTTTGAAATTTTCACAGAAATATAATTTTAAAATAATTATTTATTTTATTTTATGTTATTCATTTATTTATTTTAATTTGACTAGACTGAAACACACACACACACACACACAGACGGAAAGCGAGAAAGCAAGCTGCCAGATCTGGGACTCGAACCGTGGTCAGCCATGTGGGAGTGTCCAGCGTCTCAACCATCACACCACCTCCTGGTCGCCAATTTTCACTGAAATATAATTTGATATCTGTTCTCATCAATCCACTGAAAGGCTTCTTTATTTTTACCAAGGTAGGCAATGATCTCCAAGCTGAGGAATCCAACAAATTGTTCCCTGTTTTAATTTTATTGAATCTCTCTTCTAAGTTTTAAATTTATTTCTGCTTTCACTTTGTTTTAAAATATTTTATCTCCTGGATTTCTGTAATGCTAGTTTTCTTTGGTTTGTTTGTTTTCTCTCGCTCTTTGGGCACCTTTTTTTAGTGTTCTTTCGTTTCTCCTTTTCTTCTTGCCCATTTTTTTTTGGAGGGGTTTTTGCCATAGGGCACTTGTGCTTGCCAGAAAGACAGAGACAGACAGACAGAGAGCGAGAAATCACCCCCTAGGGTGACCCTCCATTCTCCTCTCAGGATCTTGGGCATGCATGCACACGTGCCTGGTGTGAATTTAAGCCACTGGGTCTGAGACTCCAATCACGGTCGACTACGTGGGAGTCCAGGGACATAGTCATTATGCTAACTGCTGGTCCCGCTTCCTGCCTCTTAAACATTGATATGCCTCCATTTTCCCTCCATGGCCTGATGTTCCTTTCTCTTTACATGCTTTTCTTGGGCTATATCATCATCTCTTGTGGTTTCATCTACAACTCACATGGCCAATGCAGTTAAAATAGAATATTCAACTCAGACCTTTCTTGTGAGCTCTGTATCCAAATCTACCTGCTGCAACATCCCCAGTATTTTAGTCTAAATGTGACCTTAACTGAACTCGTTATCTTTTACTCTTTTCAATATATTATATAACCATGTACCTAGGCACTTAATAGTGCAATCTGAGTGTGATCCTAGACTCCTCCCTTTACTTCACTGCCTCCCTTTTCTTCACTTTTTGTTAATCACTAAATACTGCTCATTTTATGTATTTCTTTTAATTGAAAGAAGTCTTTTCTTCTTCTCTATCTAAGCTATTCTCTGTCCTAGTTGAGGCCTCCATTGTCTCTTCTCTAGATTACTGCATTAGCCTCAGAGCAACTTTTCTTGCCTCTAGTGACCAGCATTATTATTCTAAAATTACAAATGTGACCATTCTATCCCCATATGTAAAACTTTTATAGTTCTACATCTTCTGGAGAATAGAGGTGGATTCCCTTATTACTTACAAGGCATTTCATAATTCAGCCTCTATGTGATACTAAAGCATAATTTCCTATCACCTCTCACTCCCTATGTGTATTGTCTATGAGTATTGAACTACACAGTATTTTAAAAAAATATTATGCTGACTTAGAGTTGTAATTTTCCATTCTTTCTTTCTTTATCTAGAAATTTAAACATGCCCTCAGGAATAAATTCTAGGAGATCCCAGGCTGAGCTATGAATATGAGCCCTGTTTTAGAGTTCTCATGGCATCTGTATGAACTTTTTGTATAGTACATGTTATATTTTATTGTAATTATATGTTTATATCTCTGTCTCCTCTGTTGAACAGCATACTTCTTGAGGGTTGAACTTGTGTTTTATTTATTTTTGTAATTTTGTACTTGGTATATAACAGGCATTCAATAATAACTATAAACAATTTCACAAGATTGATCACTCAAGTTAGATCTCTTGAATTCTACTTAGACAACTCCCTCTCACTTATTCTTCTACATCTAGTCATTCTGCCCTCTGTCACTACTTTTATAAAATTACTTCTGGACTTTATATTTTCTTGCTTGTGTAACTAGAATAACTTATCAATGTGTATTCCCTTGCACCAATTTATTCTCCATACTGCAGCCAGCATAATCACTCTTACAAATTCACCATATTTCTCTTTTGCTTAATACTTTGGATAGTTTCTCACTTCTTGCAGGGCAAAGACCATATACCTTAGTCTGATTTTCAGTGATGCCCATTTCTTACTCGTCCAGATTTATATCATGCCCTTATTTCCCCTCATTTCTTTATCTCCATTCATATCATAATTTTATTTAAGTTCCCTAGTCATATGAATTTATTTAATGCCAGTATGGCTTTGCCCATACAGTTCATTCTGCTTAAAGTACTTTTTTTCTCACACCTTGTCCCCTAAGAAAGGTACCTACTTGTTTAAGAGAGTTAAGATTGGTTGACTGCTGTACTTCCAGAGTCAGGAACAGTACCTGGCATGGAGTAAGTGTTCACTGAATGAATTCATATATGAATAAATAAAGGTAATATTCCAGTTTAAGTATCATATAAAGATAAGAAGAGAAATAATTTCAAGAACCAGCAGTTAGCGTAATGGCTATGTTGCTGGACTCCCACGTAGTCAACCACAGTTCAAATCCCGGACCCAGTGGCTTAGAACTCACGCCGGGTGCATGTGCGTGTGTGCCCAAGATCCCGAGAGGAGAAGAATGGAGGAGAAGGGATCGCGGCGTAACCATCCCCCCTGGGGGGTGATTTCTCGCTTCCTGTCTCTCTGTCTCTCTCTGTCTGTCTGGCGAGCGAGCGAAAAACTCTCAAAAAAAAAAAAAAAAAACAGAAATAATTTTAGGGTAAAATGAACATGGAGTTCGGAAAGCCTACAAAACCAAATAATTCCTCTGGTTTTATTGGGTTTGAAAAGGGAACAAAGGTGAACAGATAATCCTAAAATCAGACAAGTGATCTGTTTTCATATTCGAATGTCACACTCCCTATCCCCACTCCACCAAACACACATTTCTTTCTCTTCTTCCTCTCTGACAAGTACTTCTCAGATGCCTGGGAAAAAAGTACACTATGAATTAGATTAGTCCACTGGCTTTTCTAAAATTTAGTGAGCAAGCTGTACAGAGGAAATAAAATTTTAACACAGGAGGAAAGTAGGACTAGGGCTGTATGTTGAATCTTGGCATAGGAACTAGG
>NW_006160229.1:3735435-3740651 GCF_000334495.1 Tupaia belangeri chinensis | reverse complement strand
AGCATAGAATGAATTAGGTGAAGAGAGATGATGCCAAGAGGGAGAAGAGAGAACATGGAAATAAATCATAAGCAGATTTATGAATCTTGGTCTAAAATGGTTTGAACAAACAGACTTCAACATGGGAAATGAAAGAGCTTCCAAAAATTAGAGTGTAAACAAAACAAAGTAGATAAAGAAAAAAGAGTCAGAAAAGAAGCCTCCAAATGGAGTCAGAAAAGAAGCCTCCAAATGGCCATTTAGATGGTCAGGACAGAAGCAGTTTAATGTTGAAACAAACCTGTTGCTCTACATTTTACTCTTTTATTGCTACCGTAACAAATTACCACAAATTTGGTTTTTAAAACATCAGAAATGTGTTACTATTATAGTTCAGGATGATACAAGTTCAAAGTAAGTCTCACTGGTCTAATATTCAAGGTGCTGGCAGGGCTGCATTCCTTCTCGAAGTTAGGGGAGAGAGCCCATTCTACTGTTGCCTTTTTCAGATTCTAGACGCTCTCTACATTCATTGTTTATGGCCCTCTTCCTCCATTTTCAAAACCAGCAGCATTGAGTCAAGCCTTCTCATGCTGATATCTCACTAATACTCTCTTGCATCACTTTCCTTTAAGGACCTGTGTCTACCCATCTAGATTATCTAGAATTACCTTGCCAGCTAGTTGACAACCTTAATTTCGTCTTCAACATCCAGTCCCCTTTATCATGTAACCCAACATATTTACAAATTTCAGGGATTGGGATATGAACATCTTTAGGGAGGAGGTTCATTATTCTACCTACTACCCCTAGCCTACCCAATACAGCATGAGGACATGAAAGATGAAGAATAATCAGGGAGAAAAAAAATGGTCTTTGTTTTTGAGAGGTTTTTGCCTTAGGGCACATGCACTCACTTAAGAGTGAGACAGAGACAGTGAGAGGGAAAGTGAGAAACCACCCCCTCTTTTGGAGATGGCCGTGCCTCAATCCCTTCTTCTCCATTCTCCTCCTGGGATCTTGGGCATGCACCCATAGTACCAAGCATGAGTTTCAAGTCAATCGGTCCAGAACTTGAACCACAGTGGGACCTGTGGGAGTCTAATGATGTAACTGCTATGCCATCCGCTGGCCCAAAATATGATCTTTTTAAACTTCCTGAAGGCTACTGGTATTGGAAAGAGGCTCCTAACATTCCTTGGGCTTCGCTGTGAGGCAAATTTTAAGCACTAGATAGCAGAAATTGCCGGACATAATACCAAGGCCAGCCACCTATGAGCTTATTCAGGGAGAACAGATGTAAGGGTACATGTGATTCAGTTACTCACACAGCTAGATCCTTCCAGAACCAGCGATCTAATGAATCCCCTGAGACCTTTCCACATCCTGGCAGGGGAGGATAATACCATTACCATCCCCTGAAACTCCAAGCTTTTATTTTTTTCTGCCTCAAATGGGAAAAAATATAGTGTTAGAAGAAAGCATCTGACCAAATGATCTGTGGAATTGCTATGGCTGGTCCTGCTGACTACAATCTCATAGGGATAGTTGATCTAAGCTCAAGAGTAAGACAGAACCTATGCAAGAAGTCTTTAACCAGATTGATTTTACATTGAGTATATTGTATATTCTACCACCCATAATTAAGCAAGGTCTAATGTGCCTATTTTTATAGTAGTTTTTATATTCTTTAAAATAAAATATTCTTTTCTAAGTAAGCACAGACAGAGAGAGGTGGCAGGTTAAGTAAGGACAGAGTCATGGAATTGCCTAATCCATATGAAACCTTAGTACAAAGAGACACCTTACTTGTAGTTTTACTTTTAGTTTCAGCATTTACAAATGCATTGCTATTTTAATTAGAGCCTGAAATGCTAAACTATGCTCAAAAGCAGCACATTACAGGAGCAAAGATGAAAGAAGATTGCCAAAAGCAGAAATGACATTTTTTTGCCTTTAAAGGGAAGCAAAACAAAACAAAACAAAACAAAAAGGAATAACCCTGTAATTTCAATTAACCAGTACATCAGAAACAGTGGGAGCAGCGCAGGAAACTTATAGAGCTTGTTTATGTCAGTCAAGGTTTATCAAAGAAGCAGAGCCATTATAAGTGCTGCCTAATAGAGGCTTTATTATAGGAATTTGCTTTTATTAGGGGTCTTGTTGAACAGTTTATGTAAGGTAGTTGTTTGTTCATCTAGTGTTGGGCATGAAGTCAGCAGGGCTGGAAAACCAAAGAAGAAAAATGGCCATGAGTGTGGCCAATTAGTAGGCACTAATGGGAATCTGTGAAGATAAGCTGAGATATAAGAGAAAGAAGTGAAATCATGAAGGATGAACTAGAAACCACAAGAGCAAACAAACTCGTGAAGACAAAGTGGAACCAATGAAAACCTATTGGAATGTATATTTCTCTCTCACCACTGCCAATGATGTGGATGACCCACAGAATCTTTACATCATGAACCCATCGCTAGATTTCACTGTCTACAAAATTAGTTGCTTGGTCAGAAGCAATGTGTGGGATATCATGAAGGGTAAGAAAACATAGATAGTGGTAGAAGTATTACAACTAGGAATGAAAAATCCATATCTAGAGTATATTCCAGTGAGAATTCCCTGCCCTTTCCATTAATGCAAGTGTAGTCCAATGCAATTGTCTATCACTTGGAAGCCAGATTATATTTCTAGAGAATTATTCCATATTAAGAGCTTACTACTGATTTCTGCTTAGGCAGGTTCAACACTCCACAGTGATTGTAACCAAGTAAACCTCAATTGCCAGAAATCACATTGCTCAGCCCATATATCACCTCTAATTCTATAACAGTAGTTCATGAATATATAGGTCAGTGACAGAAGTGGCTAAGAAAATGGGCTAACTATGATTAATTTAAAGAATATTGAAAGGTGAAATTGACAATAAGATGAGCAACAAAGGGGAAGGATCAGATTTGAAGTTGGGGTGAGGGGGAGTTTATAATCATGTGTTGTTGGAGATTCTTATGACTTTCTTACTGATTCATGTTATAGAGAGCTACATAGATGCATCTGGAACTCAGGAGAGCATCTGACCTGGAATTATAGTTTTTAGGATGATAAGTGTGTTGATGACAGTTAAAACCATAGGACTGGGGACCAGCAGTTAGCGTAATGGCTATGTCGCTGGACTCACATGTAGTCAACTGCGGTTAACATCCCGGACCCAGTGGCTTAAAACTCATGCTGGGTGTGTGTGCATGCGTGCCCAAGATCCTGAGAGGAGAATGGAGGAGAAGGGATTGCAATGTGGCCATCCCTCCTGGGGGGTGATTTCTCCCTTCCTGTCTCTCTGTCTCTCTCTGTCTGTCTGTCGAGCGCATGTGCCCTATAGCAAAACCTCTCCAAAAAAAGAAAAAAGAAAAAAAAAAACACCATAGGACTGGATGATTTATCATTCTGTACAGATCCTTGTATGGAAATGAAAGGGCTAGAAGTAGAACCCTGGAAAGCAACATTTAAGAAACAGGTAGAGGAAGAAAAGGAACTGAAGATAACTGAAATGGAGTGGCCAGAAAGATGAGGGAGAATAAGAAAATTGCATTTCAGAAATGAAAGGAAAATTTCCAAAATGAAGTAGTCAATTGTGCCAAATACTTCACATGAGGACTAAAATTATCCTTTGAATTTAGCGGTGTGGTGAACATTGGCAAGTTTGGTGAGAGCAGTGCCATAAGTTTGTGATATTTCAAGGATTTCAGACATCCACAATATGAGAATAATGTTCTAAATTTTTCCCCAGCCTACTGTTGTAGGATTTCATGAACCAGGAGAATACATGGGCTCCAACTCTTGAAGAAGTAGAGTACAGTTGAAGCAAGTAGAAATCAAGTTAGAGAAAGAGAATAAAAAGATGACACTGGGTAGACACACGTCTACTTTCAAGACATAATTTTAAATAAGATAATTTACATGAATAAGGACTCCTTGGGGACTAGGTTGGATCCCATATGCCAACTGTGTGGTTTGAGTCCTGGATCGAGTAGCTTGAAAAACACACTGGTTACATGTGCATGGTGCCCAAAATCCTGAAAGGAAAATGGAGAGGCAATTGTGGTATGTCCATCCTCTCTGGGGGTACTTTATTGCTCTCTCTCTCTCTCTCTCTCTCTCTCATCTCTGGTAAACATATGTGCACTGTAGTAGAAAAAATCTCAAAAGACTCCTTGATCCAGCCAGTGGTGTGGTGGTTAAGGTAAACGGATCTCACAAGGCCAACTGTGCAGTTCTGCAAGTGGCGCCTTGAGAAACATGCCTGCATGTTTCAAAATCCCAGAAGAACTGAAATGTAGTCTTGAAGAATTTTGTGGTGTGTAAATTATATATCAATAAAGGTATTTTTAAATGAAAAAAAAATCCCAGAAGAGGGAGAGAAGGAGGACAAACATGAACATCCCTCCTGGGATATGCTTTCACTCTGCAGTGAGTGGACACTCTCTCTGGCAAATTAAAAAAAGAATAAAACCCTCAGTGAGTAGGATTAGAATGAGGAAACCATAATGACTGAGTTGAGAGTCTAGTGTGAATAGGCAGGGATATACACATACTCAGCAGAATATCGCCAATTTAGGGCAGATAGGGCATATTCCATTTCTACTTTCATATATATGTATATGTATTTGTATATGTATATGTATACGTATATATAAATGTTTTTTACCCCATGTTTGACTCTCTGCCCTTTCTCACTCTCTTATTACACTATCTCTGCTATATACAGTTGTCTTCCATTCCTTTTCCCCCAACTTTTTGTTGATCACACAATATCATAAGTAATCTAACTACTTTCAATAGCAAGTTCAGCTCGTAATTTCAAGAAAAGCAGTTTTGAACTGGTAATGATATTTTCTTGAAACTTAAAGCCTAGAAACAGGTTAGTATTCTGTTCAAATAGTAGGTACATGAACTTACCAACAGCTCAAGACAGGACAAAAATCCTTTAAAACTGGACAACAAAGCTTAGAAGAAAAGCAGCAATATTTTAGTCAAGTCACAGAATGTTGCTTCATCAGTTCAGTCTCATGTACTTAATCTTTCTTCTGTTGAGGTTCGATCTTCCAGATTGAATTCTGGGATATAATAGTCACCTCCATACATTGTCCCTACAATTAGGTTGCCCATTTTCTTAGTTTTTGAACTCTTATTTCTGTGTGTTTGTATTTAATTTTACTGACATAGCACTCCCTTAAGAACTTCTT
>NW_006160229.1:3730133-3734075 GCF_000334495.1 Tupaia belangeri chinensis | reverse complement strand
TTAACATACTATAAACTAACACCTAGCTGAGGCGACATAGCTTACTGAAGTTCATAAATAAGTATTACATTATATTATATATATATATAAATTCAAGAAAAGCAGTTTTAGCTTTTAATAAACCAAAGTCAAAAAAAGTTAATAATAATTTTCTTAAGACCTAAAGCTAAGAAACAGGTTAGGATTCTGTTCAAATAATGGTACATGAACCTATCGATATCTCAAGAGAAGACACAAATCCTTAAATCTGGAAAAGAAAGCATAGAAGAAAATCAGTAATGTTTTAGTCAAAAGTCATAACATTTTATTTCATCAGTTCAGTCTCATGTAATTAATCTCTTTTCTGTTGCAGTCCAATCTTTCTGTTTAAATTCTGGAAGATAACATTCAACATCGTACTTGTCCCTACCATTAAGTTGGCCATTTTCTTAGTTGTTTGTGTACTCTTATTTCTGTGTGTCAGTATTTAGTTTTCCTGGTATAGCACTCCATTCACAACTTCTTGGAGAGCTGGCCTGGTGTTGGTAAATTCTTATAGCTTTTGTTTATCTGAGAATACTCTTTTCTTTTCTTCCCATATGAAGGATAATCTTGCTAGGTATAGTATTCTTGGGTGAAATTATTTTTCCCTTAATGCTGAATATATTTTCCCATTCTTCTCTTACTTGCATTGTTTCCAATGAGAGGTCTGCTGTTAGCCTGATGGGATATCCTTTGTAGGTAACTTGCCATTTTTCTCTTGCCAATATTAGTATCTTGTTTTTGTGGTTTTGGTCAATCTGGCTATAATGTGTGTTGGAGAAGATCTTCTTGGGTTGATTCTACTTAGGGTCATTTGTATTTCTTGGGTTTGGATCTTTGAATGCCTCTCTGGGTTTGGAAAGTTTTCTTCCGGGATTTCATGGAATAGATTATCAATGCCCTTATTAGTCTCTTCACCTTCTGGGATTCCAATTATCCAGATGTTTGGACATTTAATAGTATCTAGTATTTCTCATATATTATTCTCATTGTTTGGACTATTTTTTTCAGTCTTTGTGGTGGATTTCTCTAGATCAGAAATTTTGTCTTGAGATTCGATCTTCTGTATGATCTAGTCTGCTTTTGATACTTTCAAGAAAGGTTTTGATTTCCTGTATTACAGTCTTCATTTCTAACAGTTCATTTGATTATTTTTTATGATGTGTATTTCCTCTTTCAAATCATGGAAGAACTTCCTCACCTTCTGGAACTCGTCAGCTCTTTCCTCCTGCCTCTTCTGAAGTTCATTGTCTCTCTTCTCTTGCATCTCTGTCAGCTTTGTCACTATGGATATTCTAAATTCTTTATCAGACATTTCTGTGAGTTCCATTGTACTGTCTGTGGATGAAGAGGAGTTATTCTTTTCCCTGGGAGGAGAGATATTTTCTTGGTTTCTCATATTTCCTGTGCCTCTGCAGTGATTTCTAGTCATCTGATGGGTTATATGCTTCTTCCTAATTTCTTCAAGTTCAATCTGAGCATCAGAAGCATGTAGGAGGAAGTGATCTTCAATTTCCCTGTCATTTTGTTTTTCTTCATTTGTGTGTCAGATTCTGTGGGACTTGAGGAATATTCTGATCCTAATGGTATTCAGATGTTTGAATATATTTCACTTAAACCTGTCTAGACACTCAGTGTGTGGAGGCTGAGCAGCAAATTGATGAAGTTAAAAGAAAATAAAGGAAGAGAAAAAAATAATAATAAAAAACCCAAAATTTTAAAAAGCAATAAATGAAAAGCACGTGGCATGCAAGCACACTCCGTGAAAGTAATTTTTCGTAGCTCAAGTTCAGTAAGCATCTCAGAAGATCTAAGTGTCTGTCTCTCCTAAATGGGAAGAAGGAAAGGCAAGAATTAGCACCATAAAGAAGGGGCTGAGAGCCAAGAAAATACTTTACCTTAAATTTTTTTTTTAAAGTTTAAGGAGAGAGACAGTGAGAGAGATGGATTCAGATGCCCTATCACTTTCTATATTGAGGTCTGTAGTGTGAAGTCTCAGCAGAAACTCTTCAGTAGTCAGTCTTATTCCTGAAAGTAATTTTTCACAACTCAAGTTCAGTAAGCATCTCAGAAGATCTGAGTTTCTGCCTTTCTACTTTCTAGATTAGGTTCTGGAGAATGAAGTCTCAGCAGAAAATCTTCTGTTGTCAGTCTTATTCCTGAAAGTAATTTTTCACATCTCAAAATCAGTAAGCATCTTAGAAGATCGTCATCATTATTATCAATTGCATGTACACTAACCAGAAAGAGACAGAGAGACAGAGGAAGAGGGAAAATGAGAAAGCAAGATGCCAGGTCTGGGACTCAGACCATAGTCAGCCATGTGGAAGTCCAGTTCCTTAACCGCCATGCCACCTGCTGGCCCAAAATATTGATTTTTAGTTCATCTATGTTGAGGCCTGGATTGTAGTTTGTTCTTTTTTCCTATTTTTAAATTTTAAGTGAATAAAAATTGAATTTGTCTGTTATAAACAGTAAAATTAACATTAAATGTAGTCTTGAGATCTAATTTTCTTTCAAAGTAAAGTAAGTACATAGTTGAATGGAGCAATTCTCAAAAGATTCTAGGGAAAACTATCTCCCATATCAATTCTTGTCAAGCACCAGTTCTGCTTACCATAATTACTTACAACTCTTGTATCTGCTTTTATTGTCTTTAGTATTTACTTTCTTTTTTTAAAAAGAGAATTATTTAATTTTATTTATTTATACATTTATTTCAATTTAACCAGAGTGAGACAGAGAGAGAGAGAGAAAGAGAGAGTGAGAGAGAGAAAGTGAGAGCAAGCCACCAAGTCCGGGACTTGAACCTTGTTTGGCCATGTGTGAGGCCAGCGCCTCAACCACACCACCTGCTGCCCCCTATTATAATTACTTTATAATTTACCAGAGAGAAAGAGAAAGTGAAAAGGCAAGCCACTTGAATCATGGTCAGTCATGTGGGAATCAAGCACCTTAACCACCATGCCACAATATTTACTTTCTTCGTTCCTCTGAATATTCTAATTCTACTATTAATCAAATTTGCATATTTATCAATGACTTCTGGTTATATAGATGAAGATTGGCTGGAACTAGCAGTTGGTGTAATGGCTATGTCTCTGAACTCCCATGTAATCCACCACAGTTCGAGTCCTGGACCCAGTGGCTTAAACTCACGTCAGGCACATGTGCGTACATGCCCAAGATCCTGAGAGGAGAATAGAGGAGAAGGGATTGTGGTGTGGCCATCCCCCCGGGGGGGGGGATTTCTCACTTTCTATCTCCCTGTCTCTCTCTTTCTGGCGAGCGCATGTGCCCTATAGTAAAAACCTCTCCAAGAAAAAGAAAGGATTGACTTTCTGTTGCATAACTCCCTCTATATATACTTATTTCCTCCCTACTCTTATTTAGTTTTAAAATTTTTATTTATATTTAATTGTTCTACATCTTTGTGGAGTACAAGATGATTTTTCAAATAATGCATGTGGTATGTGATAATCAAATCAAGAATATTATCATATACATTATTTTCAACAAAGAAACTTACATTCTTTTGTCTGTTAAATGCTTTTCCCTGAGCCCCTCCCACACATGACCCAGTACCTATCCTCTTCCCATACAGTCTCTGGTATCTACACTTGCCCTCCCTACTATTTTATCTTTAAATCTTTCAGTTTCTGCCAGTAGAGTGCAGTCATTTGGTTGAGCAGAAATACATGATATTTGACTTTCATAGTCTCATGTATTTCACTTAGCATTAAAGCTTCTATATTCATCCAGTTTGAATCAAATGAGAGTTTTGCTGTTTTTCATGGCTGAGTAGTATACCATAGTGTATATATGTCACATTTTTTCACTTCATTTATCAATTCTTGGGCCCTAACATTGATTCCATGTGTCTTTGTTTCTGAATAATGCTGCAATAAATATGCATGTATC
>NW_006160229.1:3727552-3730095 GCF_000334495.1 Tupaia belangeri chinensis | reverse complement strand
TATTTAGAGAGATTTTTGCTATAGGGCATATGTACTCACTGGAGAGATGAAGAGACTGAAAGCAAGGAATCACCCCCCCCAGGGGGGATGGTCACGCTGCAATCCCTTCTCCATTCTGCTCTTAGGATCTTAGGCACACTAGCTAGCACTTGTGCTTGGTGGAAATTTTTTTTAAGAATTATTTTATTTAACTTTATTTATTTATTTATTTTGACCAGAGAGATACAGAATGAGAGAGAGAGAAAGAGAGACAGAGAGAGAGAGAGAGAAAGCCACCAGGTCTGTGTCTCAAACCACAGTCAGCCATGTGGGAGTCCAGTGCCCTTAACCACCACACCACCAGCCAGCCCCAAAGTTTTGGTCTAGAACTCAAACTGTGATTGATTACATGGGATTCTGGTCACATAACCATTACACCATCTGCAGGCCCCAGTATTCAGTATATATTAAGAGGTGAAATACAATGCCTCTCATAGTCTGGCTTGCTTCTCTCAGCATTAAATCTTCCATATTTGTCCATTTTCTATCAAATGCCAGAGTCTCACTGTGTTTTATGATGGAGTAGTATTCTGTTGTGTACATGTTCTACACATTTTTCAGTCCATTCAACTGTTCTTGGACATGTGGGTTGATTTAATGTTTTAGTACTTGTGAATAATGCTTCAATAAACATGGATACACAAGTGTTTTTTCTGACTGAGCACACACCTATCCTTTGAGTAGACACACAAGAGTGAAATTACTGGGTTGTATGGTAGTTCTATTGGTAAGTTTCTGAGAAATTAGTCTAGTCACTGTTTTTTTATTTTGTTTATCCTCTCAAGGAAATAGGGCTTTTAAAAAATACCATTCTTTTATTCTCAATTTCATTTATTTCTGCTCTACTCTTTATTATTTCTGTTTTTCTGGCATTTTGCTGCTTTTGCAGTTCCCTGAGATGCATTGTTAGGTTGTATATTTGCTGTCATTTTATTTTTTTCTTGCAGACAATAATTGCTATAAACTTCCTTCTGAAGACTGCTTTCATTGTGTCCCAAAGATTATGGAGCATCGTGTGTTTGTTCTCATTGGTTTCTATGAATCTTTTAATTCTAGTTGTAATTTCTTCAGTAGTTTTGAAGTCATTTAGGACTGCATTGTTTAGTTCCACATTTTTCTGTATTTTTATCTTTTTTTTTTTTTGAGAGGTTTTCGCTATAGGGCGCGACAGAGAGATAGAAAGCGAGAAATCACTCCCCCAGGGGGGATGGTCATGCCGCAATCCCTTCTCCTCCATTCTCCTCTCGGGATCTTGGGCACATACGCATACGTGCCTGGTGTGAGTTTTAAGCCACCGGGTCTGGGATGCGAACCGTGGTCAATTACGTGGGAGTCCAGCGACATAGCCATTATGCTAACTGATGGTCCTATTTTGTATATTTTTGAAGGCTCTTTCTGTTGTTGATTTCAAATGTAATTCTATTGTGTTTGGAAAGATGCTATATATGATGTCAAAACTTTTAAATTTGTACAGGTTTATTTTGTACCCTAATAAATGGTTTGTCTTTGAAATATGCCATGGTGGGGGGCTGAGAAAAATGTGCATTTTGTAGTTGTTGAGTGAAATGTCTTATAAATGTCTGTCAGGCCCATTTTGCTTATAATATCATTTAGCTCCGGTGTCTTTTTGTTTATTTTTGGTCTAAATGAACTGTCCAGAGGTGACACTGGGGGGTTAAAATCTCCAACAATTAGTTTGTTACAGTCTATCTTTCTCTGTAGATCTAGCAGTCTGTCTTTGACTTTATGTGCCCTGGTTTTTGGTGTGTAAATATTTATAATTGGTATATCATCTTGGAGAATCAGTCCTTTTAATATTATATAGACTCCTTTTTGTCATTTTTTTGCAGTTTTTTTCTTGTAGTCTATTTTTTCTGATATCAGAATCACAATTCCAGTCCTATTTTTTTGGTTTCTGTTTGCATAGAAGACTTTTTCCTGTCCTTCTCTATCAATCTATGTATGTCTTTATTAATGAGGTGTATTTCTTATAAATAACACATATAATAGAAGGCTCTTTTTTTAAATCCATTCAGCCAATCTGTGTCTTTTATTTGAGTAATTTAATCCATTGACATTCAACATTATTTTCAATATGTGCAGAGTTATCCCAGCTATTTTGTTAGTAATTTTCTTTGTCATTTTTTCTTCCTTTATTTATTTTTTTGAGTTTAAAATATTTACATTTATTAAATTTACAGTAAGAATGGAACATCTCCTAAGTCATCAGGATCCTGAGGTGGAAAAATCTACCACAGAAACAAATAAATTTCTTGTCCCAACTTCTCTATAATGCACCACTAAGGACGTTTCCACCTCAAAGAGCTGCTGAAATCCTTTCTATTTCAGAAGGGTAGATGTTTGGTGGTAGAAACATCTTTTTTTCTTACTAACTGGAATGCATGGTAATTTGTGAAAATCTTTTCCATTTTTAAATGTAAAAGTTTCTATAATGCAACCTGTGAAGCAGCAGGCACTGTCAGGGATCCAAGTGTACTATCTGC
>NW_006160229.1:3709002-3727470 GCF_000334495.1 Tupaia belangeri chinensis | reverse complement strand
AGTGTGGAGGACCAGAGTTCTGCTGTCTGGAGCATTGTGAAGTCAACAGTCTAACGTTTCTAATATTAATTATAACCATAGATGTGCCCTTTTCCTGGTATTCTAATCTCACTGGAGACTTTTCATTAAGACTTTGTTCCTTTGAATACATATTTCAGGCACTGCATATTGTCCTCTAGGTGTGGGGAATGAGAACTTGCAGGCTGGGAATAAGAAGAGTGTACAGACTCTCCCTTTTTGCTTCTCAGGAACCTAGGCTTGTCCAGCATGCAACTGAAGGTGAACCAAGTCACCTGTTTTTGCAGTGAGACTTTTCCCATAGACCACATACCACCTGACACCATAGGCCTCCTGTGGTGATTCCACAACCTCTGATTCCACTGCTTCTGTCTTCCCAGCCATGGATGCAATTCTAGCCCAGGAGGCCAGCCCAGCCTCTGGTGTGGAGGTTGTCATTTCAAGTACATTAACTTCCTCAAGAAGAGTTGCAGAATCTTCAGGCTTAGGCAAAGCCTCTGCAGGTGTAGGCACCACTTTCACAGGATTAGTCCTTATAGAGCACATCCTTTCCTCAGGACTCTCCATGTATGCTTTCCCTCTGCCCACCTTTAATTTTCTTCATAATGATGTCTCAATTCTGGCTTCTTTTGCTGTTGTAAGAAAATTCTTTTGATTTGGATGAGCATAGGCACAAGTCTCCTATATGCATCTAATTTCTGGCTTTTGGAACTGATCTTTAATTGTTGGCACTAAGCCCACAAAATGTCTCGGTGAAGCCAGTTGACTGGTTGCAGTTTAGAGGATAATGGGGGAATTGGCATCTTTTTCTGAGACTGTAATTACATTGCACATTCTCCTTTGGACAGAAAGTTTTGTCATCTTTCATAGATTTTTTTTTCCATCACTGAGGTTGTTGATAACCCTGTAGATGTGCTTGGTTGACTGGAAGCCCACTGTTGGTTTTCTGTTTCTACAGACACTAGTTCACACTTAGGATTTCTGTATCCTTCCTTTGACTTTTCTGTGGATTTCCCCTCCTTGTCTCTTGAATGCTCTATATTCAGAAAGTAGATCAGATTGATAAAAAAAAATTCTTCTCACTTCTAAAATGGCCTGTAAACTTTGATTGCTTTGAAAAGTTTTCCCATCTTCTTTTGTTTTTATTTTCTCCCTTTTGCTTTCCTCCCTTAAGTAATATTCCATTAAGTATTTCTTGAAGAGCTGGTCGAGGGTTGGTAAATTCTCTCAGTTTGTTTATCTGGGAACGACTTTATTTCTCCTTCTCATTTGAAGGATAATCCTGCCATGTATATTATTCTTTGCTGAATTTTTTCTTTCTGAATTTTAAATATGTCTTTCCATTCTTTCTTTGCCCGCATAATTTCTGTTGAGAGTTCTAAGGTTAGTTTGATGAGGGACCCTTTGTATGTAACTTGATGTTTCTCTCCTACCATTTTTATGGGAACGACTTTATTTCTCCTTCTCATTTGAAGGATAATCCTGCCATGTATATTATTCTTTGCTGAATTTTTTCTTTCTGAATTTTAAATATGTCTTTCCATTCTTTCTTTGCCCGCATAATTTCTGTTGAGAGTTCTAAGGTTAGTTTGATGAGGGACCCTTTGTATGTAACTTGATGTTTCTCTCTTACCATTTTTATAGCATTGTCTTTGTCTTTGACTTTTGCCAGTTTGGCTATGATGTGCCTTGGAGAGGATCTTATGTTGACTCTATTTGGTGTTGTTTGTATTTCCTGTATGTAGATGTCTGCATGTCTCTAGATTTGTAAAGTTTTCAGATAATATTTCATGAATGATATTTTCTATGCCTTTACTTTTCTTCTTGCCATCCAGAATATCCATTATGCAGATATACAGCTACTTAATGATGTCTAGAATTTCTTATATGCTTCCCTCATTTTATTTTATATTATTATCGTTGTTATTATATTATTTTTAGCTGCCCTCATTTTGAATGGTTTCTTTTTTATTCTTTTTTTTTGGCAGCTTGGACTAAATCAGATGTTTTGCCTTCAAGGTCAGAGATTCTATCTTTTGTGTGATTTAATCTGCTGTTAATATTTTTTATTTTAACTTCCTCTATTGTATTCTTCAACTCCAGAAATTCAGTTTAATTATTTTTTTAAGGTGTCTATCTCCTTATGGAATTCCTGCTTAATGTTGTGGAATGATTTTCTCATTTCCTGCAATCAATTATCTCTTTTATATTGCATTTCGTGAGTTTCGTTATGATTGACATTCTGGATTTTTTTATCTGTCATTTATGTGATTTCCTGTTTTGTCCATTGTTGATGAAGAGTTATTCTGTTCCTTTGAGAGAGATAGTCCATTCTTTTATCATATTTCTCGTGTCTCTGCACTATTTTTCAGGCATCTGGTGGAGTACTCACTTCTTCCTAATTTTTAGAGTAGATTCTGTAATGCCAAAGGTGGAAAAACAACTTTAGGAACCATGTGTACCCCTGGCAATGCGATTCAGGAGCCATCAGAAGCCAGCTGAATTTTCCAGATTAGAGAAGAGCTTGCACAGCCTGGACATGAGACCTGGAGACAGAGCAGCTCTTCAGATCCATTTGGAGCCCTGATCTAGGAGGGTGCAGAGGCAAGCCTATCTATGAATCCCAAGATGTGGATCCTGAGTGGCCTGCATGTAACACCTGAGAGAGGTGCCTTTCTCAAGGCCTGAATCTGGACCTTGAAAAGTAATTGGCGGGAGAGAAGGCAGGGCAGCACTCAAGTCCAGGGTGTGGTCCTGGCAAAGTGTTCCAGGAGGGGCCAGGGCCCAGCTACACCTTTCAGATCCAAGCCATTCTTATGTATCTTGCCACTAATCACTGGCAGCAGGCAACCCTCTGGACCTGAATGCAGCTCTGGTAAGGTGTTACAGTAGGGGCCAGGGGCCCATTGTGTCTTTCAGATCCAGACCATGCTTATGTAATCTGCTTCTAATTTCTGAGAGCTTCAAGTGACTCCTCTTTACACTTATAATTACCAACTTCCAATGTGAACCAGAAGTTCCTGCCAACTTTTTCTTGCACTTTGTCAGTCCCACCTCACTTCTCTTTCCACATGTGCTGTGTGCAGGTGGTGGCCATGGCCAAGGTACCTGTAGACTGCAGAGGCAGTAGTAGCTGGCTTTCCTCTCAGGTAGTGGCCATGTTTCTTCTCCAAATGCTGCCAACAGAGCACACTTCTTTACATGTGTAATAGGTTGTCCACTAGCGTTCTCAAGGTCAAACAGCATAATCACACCATCTGAGGCACATGATAACATGCATTTCCCTTCAACAGATTCAATGCCAATGATGTTACCTTCACTGCCGTGAGTTCTTTCAACATCTCTATCTTTGTTTAGCTCTAATCCTAAAACCCTGCATATGGATTCTGCTGTCTGGAGGAAAAGAAGGTCCTCTAAATCTGCTCATCATGCAGACAATCTCCTCACCCCTCTTAATTTAATTTAATTTTTTACTGTGATCAGATGTTTAAAATGAAATCTATAGTTTAACCAACATTGTAAGTGTATAGTATTGTTGACTATAAGCACAGCTGGTTTCTACAAACTTACCTTCCATACATGAAACCTTGCCACTTGAACAATGACTACTCATTGCTCCTTTCCCTCTTTACCTGGAAACCACCATTATACTCTTTACATCTATGAGTTTAACTGAGATAATTCATATAAGTGGAATCATACAGTATTTGCTCTTGCATGACTGCCTTATTTCACTTATCATAATGTCTTCAAGGTCTACCCACTTTGTTGCATATGGAAGGATTTCCTTCTTTTTAAAAGTCTGAACAATATTACAGTGTGTGTGTGTGTGTGTGTGTGTGTGCATATATAGAACACATTATCTTTATTTGCTCATTTATTGATGGACAGTGAGGTCGTTTCCATACCTTGGTTATTGTGAATAATGCTGCGGTGATCATTGGAGTACAAATATTTTTTTAAAATTACTGCTTTCAGTATTTTGGAAAAGAGAATCAGAAGCAATACTGCTGAATTAGGTGCTAGTTCTATTTTAGTTTTTGGAGGTACCTTCATACTATGCTATATTTTGTAACAATTGTACCATTTCACATTCCCATCAACAATATATAAAAATTTGAATACCTCCAAACCTTCAGTAACAATATTTTAAAAAATAATAGCAATATTAACAGGCTTGAAGTGATATTCCACTGCAATTTGAATTTGCATTTCCCTGATTATTAGTGATGTTGAACATCTTTTAAATACCTGTTGGACATTTGCATGTCTTCTTGGTGATATGTCTATTCAAGTTGTTCGCCCATTTTTTTTTTACTATGACCATATTTTGTTTTGTTTTGCAATTGAAATGTAAGTCTTCCTTATATATCCTGAAAATTAATCCCTTATCAGTTATTAACCCCTTATTAGAAGTCTGGCTTATAAATATTTTCTCTCATTTCATAGTTTTCATTTCACTCTATTGATTGGGTCCTTTGCTGTGCACAAACTTTTTAGACTGATCTAGTCCCCATTGTCTATGTTTCAGTTAGTTGCCTGTGGTTTAACTGTAATACCAAGCAAATAATTCCCTATATCAACTTTATATAAAAGCTTTCCCCTGTGATTTCTTCAGAGAGTTTTATAGTTTACAAAATAAAAACCGTATATTCAGAGAACACAACTAACATCATACTCAGTGGTGAAAAACTAAAACTAAGTCTAACATGCCCACTCTTGCCACTTCTTTTTCTTTTCTTTTTTTTTTTTGTTTCAACACAGTAGTAAAAGTTCTAAGTCTTAGAGAGAGAGAGAAAGAGAGAGAGAGAGAGAGAGAGAGAGCGAGCACGCACATCCCAATAGAGTCTTGATTTCATGATCCAACCCAAGCTGGGTCAGTCTCACATCATGGGCAAGTTTGTGCCCAGCACACTCAGGGAGGTCTCTAGATTTGAACTGGAAAGCTTTCCTGGTAGTATTGCTTTACAGAGAGTTATGTTTTACTACTGCATAACTATCCTACCCCTATTTTTAACTTTTCTTTTCCTATTGGTTCTTATTTCCAGTGTAAATTGTTACAAAAGTGCTATTATAAAGCATCCTTTTTATGTTCCTGATCTTGGGGGGGGGTAATTAAAGAGGAGCTTTAAATATAATGTTTGCTGTGAACTTTTATTGGGTAAATATCTATCTTTTCCTATAGTTTACTAAGAGGGGTTTCCCCTTAATTTTGAATGGATGTTGAATTATAGTGAAAGTTCTTTCAGTATCTATTAAGAATATCATGATTAAAGAGAGAAGAAAAAAATTAGTTGTACTTAAAGATGCTAGATCGATAGGAGAGAATGGTATTTTAAGTGGAAGTACTAGCGTGTGAGAATACATATAATTATGAAGAACCGGGTATGTTTGTGAAGTAGTAAGAATTTTTATTTGACTGAATGATACATGACATGATAGGGACAGGTGAAAGTAAAGAGAGGCTGAATAGCGATCTCAAGTGTATTTCTATGACTATAATGGTAGAGATCCTGATTATGAAAGTACAGGTCTACTATTACATTTATGAGCCACAGCTATTTCAAGCATGCTATTTTCTGAAATGTGTCAACTTCAATGATTACTTCTTTGTAGTAACTTAAAATATCTGATTTTCTTTCTCTTTACCCTGGTAGCCATCCTGTCCTTAGAATTTTCATTGCACTTCCCTCATGATTCAGAATTTTTTGTAGCCAAGAATTACAATGCATCTTTCTTTTTTTTTTTTTTTTTATCCTGCATGCCATGGCTGAATGATATGAATTTGAACCACCAGCTGTTTTGTTAATAATGCTGCATAGGCCATAGAGAATCATATGATAAAGTAGGTAGGTATGTGTATATATGTAAAAGGATGCAGGTACGTACCCAAAGACATTTAATGCAAACCATTTTTTAAAAGAGATTTTTGCTATAGGGTATGTGTGTTTGCCCAAGTGACAGAGAGACAGGAAGGGAGAAATCATCCCCCGGGGGGGATGACCACACTGCAATCCCTTCTTCTCCATTTTCTACTCGGGATCTTGGGCACGCAGTTTACATGCCCAGCATGAGTTTTATGCTGCCGGGTCTGGGACTTGAACTGTGGTTGCCTACGTGGGAGTCCAGCAATGTAACCATTATGCCATCTGCTGCTCCTACAAACCACTTTTTACAATATATCCTTTAGGAAATTACTACTGTAAATTGCCTATTGGTTTATATAGCTCTCATTTCAACTGAGGATTTATTTTTCTTCTTTTTTTATTATGAAGAATGATTTTATTTAAGTTTATTTATTTATTCGTTTATTTTATTTTAATTTGGCCAGAGAGAGACAGAGTGTGAGAGAGCAAGAAAGTGAGAAAGTAATCCACTGGGTCCAGGACTAGAACCACAGTCAGCCACGTGGGAGTCCAGCACCCTTAACCATTACACCACCTGCTGGTCCCTGAGGATTTATTTTTCAAATTCTGGAAAGTTCCCTGAACTGTATTCATTCTAAATTTAAAACTAATTTTTAGCAAACATGGTCACCCATGCCACAATTAAAGGATGGTTGTCCAGTCAAATCCTGAAATGAAAATGTTCAGGTATAATTTCCTCCTTGAAGAAAATCATAAAAAGTATTCATTTTGGCCCAAAATATGCAGTTTCTATGGATATAATTTTGAACTCAAATTACTCCTAAAAAAGAAGAACATTTACATGCTCAATCATTTCAATGGATAATGCATTTTACTGTCAAGCCTTTGACACATTTTAGCAATTCAACAATTTATTGTTCATCTCAGGTTGTTGAAGTGTGAATAGACTGCTAATAGTAATCTTTCTTTTTTTTGAATGTTCACACAATCTTAAGTTTTTCTATTGTTTTTATCCACTTTCTTACTCAACTATAAATAGTACTATCTTGCCAGGGATTTTTTTTATAACACCTTAAAATATTTTGAGATAATTTTAATTAATTTTTAAAGTCTGTTTATTTTTCTGAGAGAAGAAGGACAGAAAGAGAAAGGGGGATCCCTGCTAGATTCTTGTCATGCTGTAATCACTCTGTCCTAGTCTTTCAGTCAGCCAGCATCACAGTCAGGTTGTCCTGCTCAGTGTGTTCAAGTCAGTCCAAGATCTGACCTGGCCTTCCATGTGGCTCCAGTATTGCAGAGTGATGTTCCACTGAATGTGCCTCCGTGACCAGGCAGAGATAATTTTAGATTTATGGAAAAGTTTCAACTTTATTAGGACATTTCATATACTTTCCCCTCAGCATTCTCTAATATGGGCATCTTACATAAACCTGGTATATCATCAAATCTAAGAAACTAACATTGGTATTATACTATTAACTAAATGGCAGACTTTATTTTAATTTCACCAGTCTTCCCACTGATGTTCTTTCTTCTGTTTCAGGATCCAATTTGATACCCAATCATTGCATTTAGCCATCATGTTTCCTTAGTATCCAATAATCTGTGACATAGTCTCTTTCTTCTTCTTCTTCTTTTTTTTATGACCAGCTTTCATGATTTGAAGAGCAGTGCTCAGAAATTTTAGTGAATATCTTAGTTGGGGTTCAGCTGATATGTTTCTAATTATTCCACTGAGGTTATGGATTGGGGGAGAAATTGCCACAAAAATAAATTTTTAAATAAATTTTAGAATCAGTGTCTTAAGAATAGTTTGGAGGGGACCAGCAGTTAGCATAATGGCTATGTCGCTGGACTCCCACGTAGTCGACTGCGGTTCGTGTCCCAGACCCGGTGGCTTAAAACTCACGCCGGGTGCATGTGCATGCGTGCCCAAGATCCCAAGAGGAGAATGGAGGAGAAGGGATTGCCGTGTGGCCATCCCCCCTGGGGGGTGATTTCTCGCTTTCTATCTCTCTATCTCTCTCTGTCTGTCTGGCGAGTGCACACACCCTATAGCAAAAACCTCTCACAAAAAGAAAAAAAAATGGTTTGGACTCAGCAAGAGTGCACTTATTTAATAATGGAAACTATTATTCATTGAGTATTTATTCAAAACCAAGAACTTATTTTATTTAATTTTCATATTAAATATTTGTGGTAGGAAATATTTCGAATCTTCATTACATATAAATATTGAGGCATAGAGTGGTTAAATATCTTGCCCAGATTCATGCAACCTGTAGATTTGAGTCAAGGTGTTGCAAATTGACATAAGGCAACTTAGTAGTTCAACAACTGTCAGATCATTCTAGAAAATATTAGAGACCTCTAACCTTTCTACTTAGTGGTACATTACAGAAAAAGCAGGCATGTACAAGCATAATTAGTTGGCCGACCCAAAAGGTCCTGCCACCTGTTCCTGAGAACTTGATGAAATCCCACCATGTCCTTGGGCACAATGTCAATTAGTAATTTATGACCTTTCATTTTCAAATACATCGTTCTCTACCTACTTTGTGATACTGGAGTTTGACTCTGAAGAATTCATTTGTCCATGCCACCTGATTCCATGTTAAACTCTTCCAATAGAGTATACCAGAGAGAGACTGCATGGTGGGAGCTGGAAGAAACTTTTTCTTCTTCCAGTGTAGTGTTTTCCAGGAGGAGTCCCATCAGCCTTAACAGTTCAACAGTAGCTCCCTCTGGCAACTTTCATCTCCAGAGCAGTAGGCTTCTCTTACACTTCAGAGCCACACCCTCTGGCAAGTTTCTTTGCCACCCTAGCAGCTTCAGCACTCACAGTTCCCTATCAAGTACCCCCATTTTCTTGGTCACAGAAGTGCTGCTTGTTTTAGAAGCAGCCACCAGATCATCTCTGAAATCAGAAATCTCAGCCTCATAAATGTTTTCCTTATAAATTTCTAAGTTCTCTCTTAGTTCACCCTTTCCTCAGCCCTAGGCCCAATGACTATTGTTCAGTATTTGCCTCTTCTGTATGTCTTGGAATTACCTTGTAGTCCTTTGAACAGTTAACTATCATTTACCAAATCAGCAGTTCTTTGTATTAAAATTTCCATGTTCAAATTACTAGTATAAATCATATCTCCTGAGTTAAAGTGCAGGCACTCCAACAATTTCTTTGCATAAAAGGGCTTTCTGAAGGTTGATACAATAATATCCTGACAAGCAAGCACAGACAATTTCTGGTCAGATCTTGCATCAGAATTTTCCATTTGTAGCAAGACTTTAGACTAAATGGGGTTGGTTTGGGATTTAGGATACTTTTCATGAATTATTAGATTTTTTTCCAGGGCCAGCAGGTGGCATGGAGATTAAGTCAGCTGGATTCCACATGGATGAGTATGCGGTTTGAGTCCTGGATCCGGTGGTTTGAATATGACGCTGGATGTGTGTGTGTGTGTGTGTGTGTGTGTGTGTGTGTGTATGCCCAAGATCCCAAGAGGAAAATAGAGGAGAAGGGATTATGGTGTGACCATCCCCCTTGGGGATTGATTTATCACCTTCCCTCTTTCTATATCTCTGCTTGTCTCTGGTGAGTACACATGCCCTATAACAAAACCAAACAAACAAGCAAACAAAAACTTTGTTCATTCAAGGAAGAGTGAACTTAGTGCAAGTTTTCTATTCAACCACATATCTTGAACAATGCTCATTTTTTTGCCATTCATATATTTTTAATACTTTTCTTTTTGCCATTAACAGTCTCCAGTATAGGTTTAGACAATGCCATTTGTTCTACTCACTTTGCAAGTATATGCCCTACTTAGGAGCTTTCAAGTGCTCATGAAACAATCATAATATGAATTCTTGATCAGAATTTTTTTTCAGGTTTTTACCATAGAGTGTGTGCACCCTCCTGAGAGAGACAGAGAGAGACGTTGAGAAGGAAAATGAGAAATCACTTCTGGTGGGTGGGGAGGGTTTGACCATGCCACAATCCCTTTTCCTCCTCTTACTTCCTGAGATTCTGGACATGCACACACATGTGCCTGCTGTGATTTTCAAGTTGTCAGGTTCAGGACTGGAACCATGGTCAGCCATGTGGGGAATTCAGTGCCTTAACTACCATGCTACCAGAGCAGTAAACTTTAAATGGTAGTTAACTGCCCTTCCATATAGGTTTAGTTTATCTTATATATACTCATATATATCAACCTGTTTATACTAAATTAGTTTAAAATATATTGCCATAGCAAATTCTGCTATTTAATACTGTACTTGACAGCAAATGAAATATCACAATGACTTGGTTTATCAAAACTCTCTAAGAACATAGTTCAGTTTTGCATAATTCTTTGCTTACCGCAGGGGTCCACAAACTATAGTCCATTGGCTAAGTCCAGATGAATACATATTTCCTAAATTAAACAATATATTGGACCAGCAGGTGGCATGGTGGTTAAGGCCCTGGACACTCCCACGAGGTCAACCATAGTTCAAGTCCCGGACCTGGTGGCTTGCTTTCTCATTTTTCCTCTCTCTGTCTCCCTCTGGTCAAATTAAAATAAGTAAAGGAATAAATAAAATTAAATAAATAATTCTTAAAACAAACAAAAAACAAAATATATATTCATTTATTTCTTCCATAAGTGAGACAAACAACACCTCCAACAGATTCTTCAGGGTGCAATCCACCCACAGCCTCTGTCAGCCCCACATCATGAACATGTATGTGCTTGGTGTATTCAAGAAGGTCTCTAGGCGCAGACCTGGAACCCTCGCATGTGGGTCAGCCTTGTAGAATGTAGTGTTTTCTTGCTGCACTGCCATCCAGCTCCCCAAATATTTTTCATGTTTATTGGATAACAACCATGTCCATTCCTTTATATGACATATGTGGTTATTTTTATGCTAAAATGAAACAACGGAGTTGTGATGGAGTCACAAAGTCTAAAATATTGACTCTGTGGCCCTTTATAGAAAAGGTTTGCTGACCTCTGACCTACAGTCATGTTAAGAAAAGATATTGATTATTATTGTAAGAGCACTAAAAATCACTAGCTTTTTTTATTGCAAATTAGAAAGAATAATGGTGAAGTGTAAAAGTATATATACTTTATTTATTTCTAGTTTCCATTATCAGTAACAATTAAGAAACTCTGAAATGATAGAATGAATTAGTTTTGGAAAAGTCTTAAGAGATATGTCTTCTCATGGCAAAATAATGCTCCATAGGGTCTTAGAGAAAAGTAGTAGTGATATATTCAACTTGGTGATTTATACTTAGCACATTTTTCTTCCCACTCTACACAGTGATTCTCAGACTGGAGTACCTGTTCTCTCCATGCCGGGGACCAGCCTTGGCGGGGGTGGGTTGGCTCGACGGAGGCGGCGCTGGAAGGAAAGGAAGACAAATACCTCGTGCTTTTTTCATGCACGTCCTGAGTCGAACACCCCTCTAAGATTGCTCTGTGAGGAGTGACAACTGTTAGGAATCATCGTGCCTTTTTATTGAAAATGCGATACATGCAAGTAAATGGGAGAGGGGCTACGTGTACTAATTATCAATTCATAAAGTTTTAACAATAGAAACCATTCAGGGTTTGATTAAGGGCAGGTCTATTAATCATCGATACAGTTCAACAATTGTTTTGATTGATGAAAGCAGGTTCCTGGTAACTTCAAGCAGTGCAGTTTCAGGAAACAATTCCAGCAAGCAGAGTTAACTATCAACCGATGTTCAGCAGCAGCCATCTTATGATTACTAAAAGAAAATCTCAAGCATAGATATTAGTTCTTATGGATTTTCATAAAGAATGATACTTATATAATTCTATAGGGATCTAAAACTTAAGGAATCCTAATATATTTACCTATCCTGAAGGGGTGAAGTTAGTGTTCACTTGATGAGGGCGGGGATACAGCCTTTTCAACTGGTGGTGAAGTGACTAATAAGTTAATGAAAAACTTTAAAATGGGTTTATGGTGTTGTGGATACACTTGTGTAGCCTATGGTACCACTGTTATGTATTTCGTTAGAACATTAGTTACCATGGGACGAGAGTGTCCTGGGCCAGTTTCGGCCTAGTCCTATTGTATGTAAAAAGGTTCTTTATATTAAATGTGTCTTGAAGCGCCTTCCAAAGATCAAGAAGAACTTAGCACACCCTTTATTGTGCCCAATGAAGCGCTGTAATTAACAGTAAGTGGTCAGGGTAAAGGGGAGCAGTTGGGGGACTTTTCGGGAAATCTTACCACACAGTCAAGATGTATGAGGGAGCTATGTAATTCTTTTATAGTAGTATATCGGGGAGTCAGAGGGGGGTCACTTCCCAGCAAGGCTATCACAGTCCTGGAGCGAATAGCAAGCAGCCTTGCCGACATGCTAAGTGACCCAAGCTTCTTCCAAGGTCAGGGGGCATACAGTAGTGGCCTTGCCAACTTACTGAACTGACCAGAAGCGATGCTCAAAGGTCAAAGGGCTCAGACGGGTCCTGGAGCCCCACCAGGTCGGACTCCTCCATCCCCAAAGATCCATGAGACCACAGAATATATATGATGCATCTCCCCAGTTCCATAATCTCCTAGTTTTGTGACCTTAGGTAATTTACTTAACCTCTCTGTGTTCATCATCTATCAAATAAATTGTAACTATGATTTAATCCTCATGAGGTATTTAAAACAGTTTCTAACACAGAGTACTCATTAAATACTATTAGTATAAGTAATTATAAAGTAGTATTATTACCATCATTAATATCAGTCTCAATATTACTTGAAGATTTGGAAGAAAAAAGCTTAAAAAATTTTAAAATAAATATGAACATATTATTGACTAGAATTTAAGACACGCATGAAATTTAGAAGGTAAAATATGAGATCTCAAAGTGATATATTGAGATAGTTCCCCAACCCCCTGTGGGAAATTGGCTGGGAAAGATGGAAAAGTTCTGTGCCCTATCCCACTCTCCCATTTGTATGTGGCCACAGATCATCCAGCTGCACTGTCTGTCTGTGTGACTCCTGCCTCACCGGAGGGGATTTATAGGTCTAATAAAACTGCATTTCCCTTTGGAGAGTCCATCTCAGTACCTGTTAAAACAAGCTGACTGAAAAATAGGGACTATTGTTTTCCAAGAAATTTGCCTAATGAAGGAACTACCTAGAATTTTACACTTTAACTTAGGAATGATGCAGAACAATCTTGTCCCTCTGGTGCCAGTTTCTTAATTATACACTGCTGTGGTAACACAGGGTGCATAAGGAAGGCCCCCTTGGACCCATTATACCAATGTGACATCGGAAGTGAGTTGCCTTGTTACTGCTTGTTCCAAAATTTCTCATTAATATGATTAATATGGATAGTGCTGTCAACTTTCATTTTCACTAAACAATAAAACAAGTCTAACCTTGCACCTATGAGGCTAACAGATTGAGAGGCAGATGAGATGAAATTGGGATCTCATTAAAATTGTGTATATTATGGTTTTTGAAATAAGAAACTCCAAATATATATACTGTATTAACACAACTTAATTTGCTGAAATTACAAACTGATCCATTTTTAGAAATGTCTAGACATAACCTTTAAGGATTGGGACAAATTGTCCACAAACTGTTTTTTGAGATTCTAGGGAAGACATGAGGGTAGGAAAGATATTGAAATATTTCTATGATATTGATATTAGAGAAATCTCTTAAGGGAAGTACTTCTAGGAAACAGTTGGATAAAGCAACCACTTAATTCATTGTGAGAAGTTGAGTATAAAAGCAAACCAAATGAATGGTCACACTTGTGGAAGAGTCTGCCGTTTCCTGTGGACTCACTATATGCTAGGTGATATGCTAGTAACTGAGAATGCAATGCTAAATAGGTAAAATCTTTGTCTTAACAGATCTCATAGTCAAATGGAGAAGACAGATAAGTTAGCAATTCTGTAGTTCAGCCCAGTAAGTAATAAGCTACAGACTGCCTGAGAGTTCTATAGAAGCGCACAAGGAGTAGCACCTAATGATGGGGGAGGGGGATGAGTATATTGGAATGTATTCCTTGAGCTAGAATTTAAAGGGGAAGTAACTATTATCTAGACGTAACAGGCCATATTTTTAATATCAACAGCCACCTCACTTCTATATCCTTTGGTATATGAAACTTCCTGCTTGCTAGGGAAAAGATACATAAACTTGCATTTGGGAATAAGAAAACCCCTGGCAAAAAACAGGTGGACCTCAAGACATTAAACATAGAATTACCATATGAGTCAGCAATTCCACTTTTGGATATACATCCAAAAGAGTTGGAATCAAGAACTCAAAATGGTCCCATATCGAACTCGAGTTAAAAGAGGCAAGTCCTGTCTCAAAATGGAGGTAAAACCGCCACCGCCCTACTCGGGCAGTCACTGCTGGAGGGGGGCAGGGAAGGATGATCCAAAGGAATTGCAGCAGTTGAGAAAACTGTTTATTGGTGGTCTGAGATTTGAAAGTACAGATGATAGTTTAAGAGAACATTTTGAGAAATGGGACTCACTCACAAATTGTGTGGTAATGAGACATTCCAGGGGCTTTGGTTTCGAGACTTCCTCTTGTGTTGAAGAGGTGGCTGCAGCAATGCGTGCTTGACCACACAAAGTTGATGGACGTGTAGTGGAACCAAAGAGAGCTGTTTCCAGAGAGGATTCTTGTAAAGCCTGGTGCCCATCTCACAGTGAAGAAAATTTTTGTTGGTGGTATTAAAGAAGATACAGAACAATATAATTTGAGGGACTACTCTGAAAAGTTTGGCAAAATTGAAACTATGGAAGTTATGGAAGATTGACAGAGTGGGAAAAAGAGAGGATTTGCTTTTGTAACTTTTGATCATAATGCAATTGATAAAATTGTGTTCAGAAATACCACAATTGTTCAGAAATGGGTGTAATTGTGAAGTGAAAAAGGCCCTTTCTAAACAAGAGATACAGTCTCTTGGATCACAAAAAGGTTGTGGAGGTGGATATGGCACATTTATGGGTTGTGGAGGAAACTCTGGATGTGGTGGAGGTGGTGGCAGCAGAGGTAGTTCTAGAGAAGGTGATGGTGGCAGCTATGGTGGTGGTTCTGGCTATAGAAAGGCTATGGTGGGGGTGGACCAGGGTATGGAAGCCAAGGCAGTGGATATGGTGATGGTGGTGAAGGATATGATGGTTACCATGTAGGAGGAAATTTTGTCAGTGGTAACTACGGTGATGGTAGAAGCTATAATGATTTTGGAAATCACAGTGGACAACAGCAATCAAATTATGGGCCCAGGAAAAGGGGCAGTTTTAGTGGAAGAAGTTTGGAAAGTCCTTATGGTGGTGGTTATGGATCTTGTGGTAGAAGTGGTAGATATAGTAGCAGGAGGTTCTAAAAACAGCAGAAAAGAGCTACAGTTCTTAGCAGGAGAGAAAGTGAGGAGTTGTCAGAAAAGCTGCAGATTTCTTTGAGACAGTCAGCCCAAATGCATTAGAGGAACTGTAAAAATCTGCCACAGGAGAAACGATAAACCATAGTCAAAAAAGCTACTGAAGCTTAAATAGGAAACTCTTTGTGTTCAGGGCTGTCAGAGCCACAGTTTCCAGAACATGCAGTTATTGATTAATGCAATGTAGTGTCAATTAGATGTAGCCTTTTCTTTTTCTTTTCATTGCATCAGGTATATTGCCCTATAAATTGTGGTTGTGGTACCAGGAATAAAAATGTAAGGAATTAAAAAAAAAAAAGAGCTCAAATGGCTATTTTTATACCCATGTTCATAGTAGCATTATTCAAAATGACCAAAAAATGGAAACAGTCCAGCTATCCATCTACAGAAGAATGATTACATAAAATATGTCATGTACATTCAATGACATACTATTCAATCTTAAAAAGGAAAGAAATTCTGATGCATGTTGCATCATGGATGAACTTTCAAGACATAATGTTAAGTAAAAGAAAGCCACACACAAAAGGATAAATAATTTCACTTACATGAGGTACCTATATTAGTCAAATACATAGACATAGAAAGTAGAATAGTGGTTACCAGGGGGCTGTGGTCAAGGAGAAATGAGGTGTCATTATTTTAAGGATGCAGAGTTTCAGTTTGGGAAGATGAAAAGTGATGGACATCTTATGTGTGTGTATATACACGTGTGTGTGTGTGTGTGTGTGTGTGTGTGTGTGTGTAATTAATGTAGCTTATTACTAAGCACAAAATTGAGTGACCAGATCCAGAGAAAAACAAATGTGTTCCTTGGAAAATACAGTGGATCCTCTTTATTAATTAAGAGCAGGAGAGTGTCAATCAACATAAGAGTCCTTCACATGGGCCTGGAAGCAGAAGCTGTAGGTTATAGGTGAGTTTAAAATGATTAGATTAGTGATTATAGTTAGAGAAAAACGCAAGTCGCTGTTTCTGAAAGAAATCAGCAGAAATAATGTCTGTGCTTTACTCCAAGAGATAAGAAGTCTTACTATAAATCACTAAGAGCAGGAGAGTGTCAATCAACATAAGAGTCCTTCACATGGGCCTGGAAGCAGAAGCTGTAGGTTATAGGTGAGTTTAAAATGATTAGATTAGTGATTATAGTTAGAGAAAAACGCAAGTCGCTGTTTCTGAAAGAAATCAGCAGAAATAATGTCTGTGCTTTACTCCAAGAGATAAGAATTCTTACTATAAATCATAAAGACATTATGCCTAGGCAGAATATAGCCTCCTACTATCAATAGTCTGTTAATGTTTGTGGACATGACTCTCCCAGGCCCCCTGGAATAGATTTTGGAATAGGAAAAAGTAGTCAGAATTGCGTCCTTGGTTGGCTAATCATTCCTCAGAATGCATGTGTGAGCCAAAAATGAAATCCCACAGCACTAGAAAGGCTTATTCCTACAAGTAGTCAATCAGTCTTTTATGTTTGAAATAAGATGGTTCCAACTCATATCAGTGGTTAGAAACAAAAATTAAAAGCAAAGGAAGATTCATTATTGAAAAAAGTGAAACATAGATCAGTAATCCAGACCCAGAATTTGTTGGGAGACTGAAATGACTCCTGGTTTAGCGTTTTATACACTGTAGATGTGCTTGTGTATTAATGGCTACTTGAGAGTGATGAGTATAAAACAAAAAGCCCAGGCCAGGCTGTGGATACAAGTGTTGAAAAACATTTCTAATTAAAGGAGAAATTTTCTTTGACTTTTATTCTCCCAAACATGGAAAGTAACTGCAAGAGTAGCAGGAGAAAAGATGATATGTAGAATAAATTTCTTTTAACAAGGTGTTTGTGATTGCACATTTGCCTGTTTAATAAGGTGCTCAGAGGATTATGGAAGGCCTGCTAGAATGTATTTTGGTGGGAGCAATCATATTTTGCTGATAGTCATGGTGACAAGTCTTTTTGGAATTTCTGAGTCTTGAACTGTAGTCACTGCCATGACGGCATGTTCCAGTATGCCTTCCTAATGTAAGTGACTTTTGGTGGTACTGGTAGTACTTCCCACTTTTTTTTTTTTTGGAGAGATTTTCGCTATAGGGCGCGTGTGCTCGCCAGACAGACAGAGAGAGACATAGAGACAGAAAGCGAGAAATCACCCCCCAGAGGGGATGGTCACGCCACAATCCCTTCTCCTCCATTCTCCTCTCAGGATCTTGGGCACGCACACACACACGTGCCCGGCGTGAGTTTTAAGCCACCGGGTCCGGGACGTGAACCGCAGTCGACTATGTGGGAGTCCAGCGACATAGCCATTATGCTAACTGCTGGTTCCCAGTACTTCCCACTTTCAAGGGGGACATACCTGATTAGCAGAATAAGAGGCCAGGTAGAATCTTCCAGAAATGAAGAATAGTATTATCCCAGTAAGAATGTTCCAGAGTTGAAGAGAAGCAGATTCACATTGGTGACAAAATAGATATCCGAATCTTCTTAACTTCCATTTTATTTATTTTTTTATTGTGAGAGGCTGTGTGTGCTCAGTAGGTGGTGAGAGAGAAAAACAGAAAAGCATCCTCCAATAGGACATGTTTATGCTATAGTTCCTTCTCCTCCACTTCTCCATCTTGTCAGGATTAGAGACATGCATACACATGTTCAATGTATTTTTCAAGCCTCAGGACCAGGATTCAAACTGTAGTTGGCTATGTGGGATCCAGCTCCCTATACACAGCACTCAATTACTATAGAGTTAGCTCATCATCTTGACTTTTAAATAAACATTTTTGATCCTAGAGTGGTGAAGTAAAATGTAGCTATTAATAAGGAGTAGAAGAGATATGAAAGGAGATCTAAACAGAAGACACATTTATTTTCTTGTTTATTCCACAGGTGCACATGTGTTCATGCACATGAGAAAGAGTAAGAGAAGCAGCACCTCCAATAGATTCTTGATGACCCACTTCCAGCTTCAGCCAGCTCCAGATAATGGGCACACTTGTGCCTGTTGTACTCAAGGAGGACAATGATACAAACACAGAACCTTCCCATATAGGTCATCCTTAGAGTGTTCCATTTTACTAGTATACCGCTGTCTGGACAACCTCCTCCTTTCTAATTTTTAAATTTTTTTTTTTTTTTTTTTGCTG
>NW_006160229.1:3684350-3708603 GCF_000334495.1 Tupaia belangeri chinensis | reverse complement strand
GTGTGCTCGCCAGACAGACAGAGAGAGACATAGAGACAGAAAGCGAGAAATCACCCCCCAGAGGGGATGGTCACGCCACAATCCCTTCTCCTCCATTCTCCTCTCAGGATCTTGGGCACGCACACACACACGTGCCCGGCGTGAGTTTTAAGCCACCGGGTCCGGGACGTGAACCGCAGTCGACTATGTGGGAGTCCAGCGACATAGCCATTATGCTAACTGCTGGTTCCCAGTACTTCCCACTTTCAAGGGGGACATACCTGATTAGCAGAATAAGAGGCCAGGTAGAATCTTCCAGAAATGAAGAATAGTATTATCCCAGTAAGAATGTTCCAGAGTTGAAGAGAAGCAGATTCACATTGGTGACAAAATAGATATCCGAATCTTCTTAACTTCCATTTTATTTATTTTTTTATTGTGAGAGGCTGTGTGTGCTCAGTAGGTGGTGAGAGAGAAAAACAGAAAAGCATCCTCCAATAGGACATGTTTATGCTATAGTTCCTTCTCCTCCACTTCTCCATCTTGTCAGGATTAGAGACATGCATACACATGTTCAATGTATTTTTCAAGCCTCAGGACCAGGATTCAAACTGTAGTTGGCTATGTGGGATCCAGCTCCCTATACACAGCACTCAATTACTATAGAGTTAGCTCATCATCTTGACTTTTAAATAAACATTTTTGATCCTAGAGTGGTGAAGTAAAATGTAGCTATTAATAAGGAGTAGAAGAGATATGAAAGGAGATCTAAACAGAAGACACATTTATTTTCTTGTTTATTCCACAGGTGCACATGTGTTCATGCACATGAGAAAGAGTAAGAGAAGCAGCACCTCCAATAGATTCTTGATGACCCACTTCCAGCTTCAGCCAGCTCCAGATAATGGGCACACTTGTGCCTGTTGTACTCAAGGAGGACAATGATACAAACACAGAACCTTCCCATATAGGTCATCCTTAGAGTGTTCCATTTTACTAGTATACCGCTGTCTGGACAACCTCCTCCTTTCTAATTTTTAAATTTTTTTTTTTTTTTTTTTTGCTGAGGAGAAAGGGAGAGAGAGAGACTCCCAGCAAGGTCCTTGTGCAGAATCTACCCCCAAGGCTCAACTGGCCTGGATCATGGCCATGTATGCATACCAGGCATGCTCAGGAAGGTCCGTGGATATGAACCCAGGACCTTTCTCATATGGGTTCAGTTGTGTTACCACTGTAACACTGCCTAGCACCAGAAGAAGCAACATTTATGAAGACATCAGTGAAACCATTTGATCTTCCTAACAATCTTAACATCTTAACAGTGGTTATATCACTGTCCCTCTTTTGCTGCTGAAGGAACTGATAATCATCAAGGTTAAGTAACTTTGTCTCAGATCATAAAATCTAATGAGTTGGCAGGAAATAGTATCTGGTTGATGGATCCAATAATCAAATCTGCCAACATTTCTCTTTTTTTCAGCTTTTATTACTAGTGTGCGTTTATTTTTAAATTTTATTTATTATCATATTTTTAATATTACATTTAATCACATGTATCTTTACAGTGTATTACATTTCTTTTTCCAGCACGATTACCATGCATATCAGTCAAGGCAATGACATTACTATCTTCATCATCATCAAATAACTTTTCATCATTTTTTTCAGATTATTATTATTATTATTTATTCTCATTATTTTTTTAAACATTCAATCACTATATATTATTTGGCTTGTAAAGAGAATTTACCCAACATGAAATACTTCTCAGACCAGTTCTGTTGAGAATACTATACATGTTACCATCAACAGGTAATAAACCATTTCTGTGTTCACCAATGTCATGCTTCTCTGTTTGTTCTCTTGCTATCCTTCTCTATACTCTTCCCTTCTCACCTCCACCCTTACACACTGACTTCAACATCCATCACTATTTTTACTGCATTTATGTGTGCCAATATTTCTATCTCTACCATAAAGCAAAGACAGTTGGTATATATTAAGTGGGTACATAAAATATCTTTCTTTCATATCCTTGCTTGCTTCACTAAGCAATAGATCTTCCATATTCAATCACTTTATATCAAATGCCAGGGTCTTGTTTTTATTTTATGGCTAAATAGTATTCCATAGAGTATATGTGCCACACTTTTTCAATCCATTCATCTGTTTGTGGACATTTGGGTTGGTTCCATGTCTTAGCAATCATGAATAATGCCGCAATAAATATGGCTGTGCAAGCACTTTTCTGACTGAGCGTTCTCCTGTACTTTGGGTAGATACCCAGAAGTGGTATTGCTGGATCATATGGTAGTTCTATTTGTATATCTTTGAGGAATCTCCATATTGTTTTCCACAGTGGCTGAACCAGTTTACATTCCCACCAACAGTGTAGAAGAGTTCCCCTTTTACCTCATCCCTGCCAGAGCTTTTCATTTTTTTGCTCTTTAAATCTTCGTTATTGTGACTGGGATTAGGTGGTGTCTCATTGTTGTTTTGATTTGCGTCTCCCTTATGATGAGGGATGTTGAGCATTTCCTCAAATGCTTTTTGGCTTTCCATATGTCTTCCTTAGAGAGATTTTGGTTCAGCTCATTTTCCCATCTTTTAATTAGGTTAGCCATTTTTTTTTCAGGTACGCCACTTGAGTTCCCTGTGTATTCTGGTTATCAGTATCGGTCCCTTGTCTGACGTATATTTTATAGAAATATTCTCCCATCCTGAGAGTTGTTGATTCACATTAATTACTGTGTCCTTAGCTATGCAGAAACTTCTTAATCTGATATAGTCCCACTTGTCTATTTTAGGGATTATTACCCATGCTTTGGGAGTCTTATGTAAGAAGTCTTTGCCTATCCCAATGTCTCCCAGAGTTCCACCAGTGTTGTCCACTAGTAGTTTTTGAGGTCTTAGGTTCAGATCTTTGATTCATTTTGAGTTGATTTTTTTAATGGTGAAAGATGGAGATTCAGTTTCATCTTTCTGCAAGTGGATACCCAGTTTTCCCAGCACCATTTGCCAAAGAGGTTTTCCTTTTCCCAATGGGTTGACTGGTGTTCTTTTTAAAAAATAAGTTGGCTGTAAACTTTGGGGTTTATTTCTGGGGTCTCTATTCTATTCCATTGGTTCACTTGTCTGTTTTTGTGCCAATAGCATGCTGTTTTGATTATCACAGCTTTATAGTATGTCTTGGGGTCAGGGAGTGATATACCACCCACTCCACTCTTCTCATGAAGGCTTTCTTTGGCAATATGAGTTTTTTATGATTCCAGACAAATTCTATGTCACTTGAGTTCCCTGTGTATTCTGGTTATCAGTATCGGTCCCTTGTCTGACGTATATTTTATAGAAATATTCTCCCATCCTGAGAGTTGTTGATTCACATTAATTACTGTGTCCTTAGCTATGCAGAAACTTCTTAATCTGATATAGTCCCACTTGTCTATTTTAGGGATTATTACCCATGCTTTGGGAGTCTTATGTAAGAAGTCTTTGCCTATCCCAATGTCTCCCAGAGTTCCACCAGTGTTGTCCACTAGTAGTTTTTGAGGTCTTAGGTTCAGATCTTTGATTCATTTTGAGTTGATTTTTTTAATGGTGAAAGATGGAGATTCAGTTTCATCTTTCTGCAAGTGGATACCCAGTTTTCCCAGCACCATTTGCCAAAGAGGTTTTCCTTTTCCCAATGGGTTGACTGGTGTTCTTTTTAAAAAATAAGTTGGCTGTAAACTTTGGGGTTTATTTCTGGGGTCTCTATTCTATTCCATTGGTTCACTTGTCTGTTTTTGTGCCAATAGCATGCTGTTTTGATTATCACAGCTTTATAGTATGTCTTGGGGTCAGGGAGTGATATACCACCCACTCCACTCTTCTCATGAAGGCTTTCTTTGGCAATATGAGTTTTTTATGATTCCAGACAAATTCTATGTCTGTATTTTCTAGATCTGTGAAGAATGTCTCTGGTATTTTTATTTAATGTGTATTAAACAAGTACATTAATTTTGGTAGAATTGCTATTTTGATTATATTAATTCTATTTTTTTCTTTTTTTATTTCTTTTTTTTTTCTTTGAGAGGTTTTTACTGTAGGGCGTGTGTGCTCACCAGACAGACAGAGAGAGACAGAGAAACAGAAAGTGAGAAATCATCCCTCAGGGGGGATGGCCACGCCACAATCCCTTCTCCTCCATTCTCCTCTCGGGATCTTGGGCACGCACGCACACGTGCCCGGCATGAGTTTAAGCCACCGGGTCCGGGACTTGAACCGCGGTCAACTATGTTGGAGATCAGCGACATAGCCATTACGTTAACTGCTGTTCCCTGATTATATTAATTCTAACAATCCAGGAACCTGAAATAGATGGCCACGCCACAATCCCTTCTCCTCCATTCTCCTCTCGGGATCTTGGGCACGCACGCACACGTGCCCGGCATGAGTTTAAGCCACCGGGTCCGGGACTTGAACCGCGGTCAACTATGTTGGAGATCAGCGACATAGCCATTACGTTAACTGCTGTTCCCTGATTATATTAATTCTAACAATCCAGGAACCTGAAATATCCTTCCACTTTTTTATGTCCTTTTCCATATCTTTTTAAAGATTTTCATAGTTTTCTTTGTAAAAAAGTCTTTGACTTCCTTAGTTAGATTTATCCCTAGGTATCTTATACATTTTGTGGCTATGGTAAAAGGGATTCCTTTCTTAAACTCTACTTTGTTCAACTTGTTCATATATAGAAATGCTATAGATTTCTGGATGTTGATTTTTTTATCCTGCCACTTTATTTTGAGAAGTTTTTTCATGGAGACTTTTGGGTCTTCTAAGTATACCATCATGTCATCTGCAAACAAAGATCATTTCAACTCTTATTTGCCTATTTGAATGCCTTTTATATTATTGTCTTTCTGATTGCATTGGCTAAGACTTCCAGCACTATATTAAAAACCTAAAAAGCGGTGGAGAAAGTGGGCAGCCTTGTCTAGTACCAGTTTTTAGTGGAAAAAGTTTTAGCTTTTCCCCATTCAGTATAATGTTAGCTGTAGGTTTTTCATAGATGGCTTTTATTGTGTTGAGAAATGACCCTTCTAAACCAATCTTACTGAAAGTCTTTATCATGAAATGATGTTGTATTTTATCAAATAATTTCTGTGCATCAATTGAAATGATCATATGGTTTTATCTTTCTTTTTGCTAATATAGTGTATTATATCTATGGTTTCACATATATTCAACCACCCTTGCATGCCTGGGATAATGCCTACCTGGTCGTGATGAATAATATCTGTTTATGTTGTTGGATACTATTTGCAAGTATCTTTTTGAGAAAGTTTTCATCTATATTCATCGTAGATATTGGTCTGTAGTTTTCCTTTTTTGTTATGTCTTTATCTGTTTTGGGAATGAGGATGATGGAGGCTTTATAAAATGAATTTGGAAGTTTTCCTTCCTTTTGAATCTTTAGAAATAATTTGGTAATGTAGGGGTTAACTCTTCCTTAAAAGTTTTGTAGAATTCATAAGTGAAACCATCCTGATCTGGGCTTTTCTTTGTCAGGAGGTTATTTATTACTGATTCAGTTTCATGGCTTGTTATGGGTCTATTCAAGTTTTCCATGTCCTCGTGATTGAATATTGGTAGATTATATGCATCCAGGAATTTGTCCATCTCCTCTTTGTTCTCTTGTTTGTTGGCATATAGTTGCTTGTAGTATTCTCTAAAAGGTTTTAACTTTTCCCCATTCAGTAGAATTTTAGCTATTCGTTTAGATGGCTTAATCATGAATGGATATTTTTTATTTCTATTGTGGCTGTTGTAATTTTGCCTGTTTATGTATTTGTTTTATCTGGCTTCTTTCTTTCTCCTTCTTTATCAGTCTACCTAATCTTGTGTTGACCTTGTTAATATTTGCAGAGAACTAGCTTTTGCTTTCGTTTATTTTCTGTATAGTTCATTTATTTTCTGTTTCATTTATTTTTACTTGAATCTCTATGATTTCTTTTTACCTGGCATTTTGTTGTTGTTGTTTTTCCAGTTCCCTGAGGCATGATTTTAGGTTTTCTATTTGCCACCATTCCATCTTTTTCTTACGTACATTAATTGCTATGAGTTTCCCTCTTATGACTGCTTTTGCCATGTCCCATAGATTATGAAAACTCATGTACTCATTATCATTTGTTTTGATAAATTTTTTGATTTCAGACTTAATTTCTTCAGTAGCTAAGAAGTCATTCCAAAGTAGGTTGTTTAGTCCCCATGTATTTGTGTATGTTTGAGGGTGTTTCTTGAAATTCATATTGAGTTTAATTCCATCATGGTCAGAGAAGTTGCTGGATATAGTTTCTATGACTTTGAATCTGTAAAGGCTTGATTTGTGTCATATTATATGGTCAATCTTTGAAAGGTTCCATGCCAGAGTGAGAAAATTGTATATTTTGTGGACTTAGAGTGGAAAGTTCTATAGATATCTATCAAGCCCATTTGATTTATAGTATCATTTAGGTCTTGTATCTCTCTGTTTGTTTTTTTGCCTAGGAGATCTGTCTGTCTCTCCTTTTAGCTCCAGCAGTCTTTCTTTCACATATTTAGGTACTCCTGAGTTGGGTACACAAATATTTATAAGTGTTATGTCTTCTTTCTGGATTACCCCATTTTCTATTATATAATGCCCTTCTTTGTCTCTCCTTTATAGTCTTTGACTTGAAGCCTATTTTGTCTGAAATCAATATCGCAACTCCAGCCCTTTTTTGATTTCCATTTGCATGGAATACCTTTTCCCAACCCTTCACTTTTAGTCTATGTATGTCTTTATCCATAAGGTGAGTCTCTTGTAGGCAACAGATAGAGGGTTTCTGTTTTTTTATACATTCTACCCATCTATTTCTTAATTGGGGAAATTAATCCATTGACATTCAATGTTATTATCGTTATTTCCAGATCTGTTCCTATCATTAAGTAAGCCATATTCTTGGTTGCTTTTTGTTCTGTTATAACTGTCCATCTGACTTTTTAGATTTCCTGGTATAACACTCCCTTCAGAAACTCTTGAAGAGTTAATTGGTCTGGGACCAGTAGTTAGCGTAATGGCTATGTCTCTGGACTCCCATGTAGTCAACTGCAGTTCGCCTCCCGGACCCAGTGGCTTAAACTCACACCGGGTGCGTGTGTGTGCGTGCCCAAGATCCCAAGAGGAGAATGGAGGAGAAGGGATTACGGCCTGGCCATCCCCCCTGGAGCGTGATTTCTCGCTTTCTGTCTCTCTCTCTCTCTCTGTCTGTCTGGCGGGCGAACGCATGCACCCTATGACAAAAACCTCTCCAAAAAACAAACAAACAAAACAGAGTTAGTTAGTCTGGAGTTGGCAAATTCCTTCAGATTGTGTGTATCCAAGAATGTTTTTCTTTTTTTCCTATATGAAAGACAATCTTGCCGAATATAGTATTCTTGGTTGAAATTGTTTTTCATTCAACACTTTGACTATATTTCCCCATTCTTTCCTTGACTGCATTGTTTCTGCCCAGAGGTCCGATGTTACCCTGATGGGGTGACCTTTGTTAGTAACTTGATGTTTCCCTATTGCCAGTTTTAGTATCTTGTGTTTGTGGTTTTGGCCAATCTAGCTATGATGTGCCTTGGAGAGGATCTTCTTGGGTTGATTCTTCTTTCTTAATTTTTAATTTAATTTTATTTATTATTATCATAATTTTTACATTACATTGAATCACATATATCTTTACAGTGTATTATATTCCTTTTGCTAGCACAATTACCATGCATATCAGTCAAGACAAAGACATTACTATCCACATCATCACCATCAAATAGCTTTTCATCTTTTTTTCAGATGATGATGATTATTATTATTTATTATATTTATTTTTTATTCTTTTGTTATACTTTTTTTCCTTTTATTTTTTTTTTTCATTTCATTTTCTTCCATACTTTCAATCACATTATTATTTGTCTAACAAAATAGATATTTCAACAGGTGAACATTTTGGGGTCCTATGTATTTCTTGGGTCTGGGTATTTGAATGCCTCTCTAGGTTTTGAAAGTTTTCTTTTAGGATTTCATTAAATAAATGATCAATTCCTTAATAATTTTCTTCCTCTTTGGGATACCAATTTTCCAGATGTTGGAGTGCTTGGTGGTATCTAGTATTTCTAGTATATTATCCTCATTTTCCTTGGTTGTTTTCTCAGTCTTTTTGATATTTTTTTCTAGGTCAGAGGTTTTGTTCTTCTACATTTGAGATTCAATGCTCTGCATGATTTAGTCTACCTTTAATACTTTCAAGAGAGGTTTTAATTTCCTGTATCATATTGTTCATCTCTAACAATTCTATTTGATTCTTTTTTATGGTGTCTATTTCTTCTTTCAATTCATGAAAGAACTTCTTTTTCTCCTGGAACTGGTTGTCTCTTTTCTCTTGCATCTCATTTAGTTTGGTCACTACAAATATCCTGAATTGCTTATCCAATATTTCCACAACTTCCATTGTGTTGTCTATGGGTGATGCAGAATTGATATTTTACTTTGGGGGAGGGACATTTTATTGATTGCTCATATTTCTTATGCCTCTAAAATTGTTCTTAGTCAGCTGGTGGTCTATATATTCCTCCCTAAATTATTCAAGGTATCTCTGAACCTTCAAAAATGTGCAGAAGTAGAAAATTGGTGATCTCTCTTCTGTCCTGCCTCGCTGTTGCTCACCAGCACCCTGCACTGTTGTCACTGGTCCTGGGTGACTCAAAGTCTTCTCTGTTTCCAAAGAACAGTGGCACCTTAAACTGAGCTGCTTAGTCTCACCTCAGGAGCATAGAAAAGATCATGCTGCATGCTATCCAAAACTCTGAAGTCCTGAAAGTTCAAAGACGAGTGGAGGAGGAGATGAACCACAGGTATGTCTGTTAGGCTCTGTACCCACAGGTAGCCTGGTGCTTGGCAAGGCCGTATTTTTGAACTGATATCTAGATGGGGTGGGGAGGGGCACAAGTTCATCTTAAAGTCCTAAGATACAAACCTGCAGTCCAAAGACAAGTGGAGGAGTGGATGAACCATGGGTCCTGGCCATTAGGTCCTGCAGCCACAGGCAGCCTGACATCTGACAAAATCATTCGCTTGAACTGGTGTCCCCAACATTTCATTTTGCATCCAGCAATTCTGACAATGTGTAGCTATAAACAATGGTAAGTGTGCTAAGAATTTGACAAACCCACAAAAGCTACTAATGGTAGGTTTCCTAATCATGTTATACAGAGAGAATAAACTAAGTAAAATGATCTTTATTTTCATACAAATTGTAAAAGACATTTGGTAATTTGCAAGTCACCACTAAGTATATTCTCATTATATGTATAAGTTTGTTTCATAAACACTCCAGAACTTACTATTTAGCCAAAACCAAATTCTTGCCTATTAGCACTATGTCTATGCATAACACTATTTTGGATTGATTTGCATTTTAAAAATAATATGTATTTAATAGGAGGAATCTTGGTTCATTGGACTTAAATTTGACAAATTTTTTCCTCTTTCAGTTGATTCTTTCATTCTGTAAAAACTGCCAAAATTGTGTGTGCTGTGGTGAGAGACTGGCTAAGCAAATTAAGGAAAGGAGGCTGTAGTCAGGTAAGATAAAGTTTTCCTATGCAGTTAAGGAGAGAGGTTTTTGTATGCAGCTCATCTAATGTTTCTAGGTATATTTTATTCAGCATAACAATTGTCTCTGTGCCTGTCAGGATTTGGCATTTCCCTGGATGTTCATCATTGAAAAAAGATTCTCCTTCCTAAAAATAGAAGACTAACGTGGCAACAATGTAATTTAGGATTCTATTCCAATACCACTTCTGATGAGATACTATTTGTACAGCACTATACAGACACTTTAGGAGAAATACAATCGTTTGCAGGGGCTCTGGCATTAACAGGTGCTACCCACCAAGAATTTAATATGAATTGTACTTCCTATATGTGAGCACTTAGTGGGAATTTATTTTCTTTACACAGTCTCCAATTGAGTATTGCAAAGTCCATTTTGAAGACTCAAACATCAAATAAATCAGAAACTGTTAAACTAGAATGATCCAATGAAGATAGCAATTTAGGTCTTGGTTAGTTTCAGATTAGCTAATGTTCTTACATTTTCCTTAAGGTTGTCCTTTCTCTCCAGTGTGCTAGAGTGATTCAGATCTGTTTCTAAAATCCTCCTCTAAGGAAAGTCTTCATACTGATAATCTGGCTTAATTTAAAGAAAAACATTTTCTTATGAAAAATTTACTTTTAAAACAGAGGGTCAGCAGGTGGCATGATGGTTGAGGCCTTGGATCCCACATGGCTGACAGCAGTTAGAGTCCTGGATCTGGTGGCTTAAAAATCATACCTGGTATGGGAACCAGCAGTTAGTGTAATGGCTATGTCGCTAGACTCCCACGTAGTCGAACGCGGTTCGCATCCCGGACCCAGTGGCTTAAAACTCACGCCGGGCGCGTGTGCGTGCATGCCCAAGATCCCGAGAGGAGAATGGAGGAGAAGGGATTGCAGCGTGACCATCCCCCCGGGGGGTGATTTCTCGCTTTCTGTCTCTATGTCTCTCTCTGTCTGGCTGGCGAGCGCACGTGCCCTATAGCGAAAATCTCTCAAAAAAAAAATCATACCTGGTATGTATGCATGCATGCACAAAATCTCAGGAGAATGGAGGAGAAGAGATTCAGGGTGACCACCCCTCCAGGGAGTGATTTCACATTTTTCCTCTCTCTGTCTCTGTCTATCTTCAGCACGTGCATGTACCCTAGGACAAAAAACTAATGAAATTTAAAAAATTAAATTAAACTAAAAAGTAGAGAAAATAACAACTACTGATGCACTCACTTTCCTCCTCCATTGGATTATGTTAAAGCAGATCCTGAACTTCAAACAATTTTATCCATAACTACTTTAGTATATATCTAAACAATAAACATTGCTTTTGTAAAACAAATAAGAGACCATTAATACTCCTAAAATGTAATAATTCTTTCATATCACCTACTACACAGGTAATGTTACTATCTGACTAGATTTATTTAAGGTTTTCCTTAATCTCAGTTTTCTTGCAGACCCTTTTTGGAGTTTCGTCAAACACTTACAAGTTCAGTTCCAGTGATGTATAAAGAGGTGAAGAATTTTATTCACCAGAAATTCTTCATGTGAGCTCTTTGTGAGAAATTAAACAAAAAAAAAATCAAAACACAACAGAGAGAGAGAGTAGAGCACACACAATTGTTAGGGCAGTGAAATTATTCTGTAATTGGGTTGTCAAGAAAGTCATGACACATTTTTTTTGCATAGAAAAATATGTCAAGACTTTCCCCACAACCTAATATAATAGTGATACTTGCCATTATGCATTTGGCCACGCACAAAGAAGGTATAACATCAAGAGTGATCTCTAATGGGAGCTATGGACTTTAGATGATAATGACATGTCAATGTCGGTTCATCAATTGTAATAAATGTCTCACTCTGGTGGGGGATGTTGTTAATAGGAGAGGCTATGCATGTGTGGGGCAGGGAATATGTGGAAATCTTTGTACCTTCTTGTCAACTTTGCTGTAAAGCTAAGCTGCTCAAAAAATTAAATAAACAAAGGCTAAAAAGAGACAGGGTGAGGAATTAGCCTCCCAAGAGATTTTGTGGTTTTGCTTCCACTGAATGTAAGAGGAAACACAGGCACATGGCATCTCTAAGTTTTCTGGAAATCTGCAAGTATAGCTCAGCCAGAGGGTGGGAGCATAGCCCTGGTGGTCATTCTGGGGTATAGATTAGGTTTTTCAGAATGTGAAAATAAAAACACAAGACAGTAAAATTGGAAATTCAGATAAACAACAAAAATATTTTACCACAAATTTGTTCCAAATATCATATAGAACATATGAACCAAAAAATAGTGACTTTTTCTAAAATTCTAATTTAACTATAGAGTTTACATTTTACCTCACAACTCTAGGACAGATGATGCAATAAATTGGCACAGTGGACAAAAAAACTAGAATAACTCATGAGGCTATGATGTCTTAAAGAGAGTTCCTGTAGGACCTGAAAGGCTTTGGGAGAAATGAAGAAAATAAACCTTTGTTTTGTTTTTGTTATAGGGCACATGCATTCATGAGAGAGAGAGAGAGAGAGAGACGAACATAAAGAGAGAGACAGAGAGAGAGAGATGAGAGAGAGATATAGAGTGAGAAATCATCTTCCAGGGGAATGACTGTGCTGCAATCCCTACTCCTCCAGTCTCCTCTTGGAAATTCAGGCATGCACACATATGTGACTGGTGTTATTTTCAAGCTGCCAGGTCTGGGACTTGAATCGTGCAGTCAGTTATGTGGCCCAAGAAAAGAAACTTTCAAAAGTGTTTTGGGAGTTATGAATTGAAACCCTTTAGAAGGGATTGCAGCGTGACCATCCCCCCGGGGGGTGATTTCTCGCTTTCTGTCTCTATGTCTCTCTCTGTCTGGCTGGCGAGCGCACGTGCCCTATAGCGAAAATCTCTCAAAAAAAAAATCATACCTGGTATGTATGCATGCATGCACAAAATCTCAGGAGAATGGAGGAGAAGAGATTCAGGGTGACCACCCCTCCAGGGAGTGATTTCACATTTTTCCTCTCTCTGTCTCTGTCTATCTTCAGCACGTGCATGTACCCTAGGACAAAAAACTAATGAAATTTAAAAAATTAAATTAAACTAAAAAGTAGAGAAAATAACAACTACTGATGCACTCACTTTCCTCCTCCATTGGATTATGTTAAAGCAGATCCTGAACTTCAAACCATTTTATCCATAACTACTTTAGTATATATCTAAACAATAAACATTGCTTTTGTAAAACAAATAAGAGACCATTAATACTCCTAAAATGTAATAATTCTTTCATATCACCTACTACACAGGTAATGTTACTATCTGACTAGATTTATTTAAGGTTTTCCTTAATCTCAGTTTTCTTGCAGACCCTTTTTGGAGTTTCGTCAAACACTTACAAGTTCAGTTCCAGTGATGTATAAAGAGGTGAAGAATTTTATTCACCAGAAATTCTTCATGTGAGCTCTTTGTGATAAATTAAACAAAAAAAAAATCAAAACACAACAGAGAGAGAGAGTAGAGCACACACAATTGTTAGGGCAGTGAAATTATTCTGTAATTGGGTTGTCAAGAAAGTCATGACACATTTTTTTTGCATAGAAAAATATGTCAAGACTTTCCCCACAACCTAATATAATAGTGATACTTGCCATTATGCATTTGGCCACGCACAAAGAAGGTATAACATCAAGAGTGATCTCTAATGGGAGCTATGGACTTTAGATGATAATGACATGTCAATGTCGGTTCATCAATTGTAATAAATGTCTCACTCTGGTGGGGGATGTTGTTAATAGGAGAGGCTATGCATGTGTGGGGCAGGGAATATGTGGAAATCTTTGTACCTTCTTGTCAACTTTGCTGTAAAGCTAAGCTGCTCAAAAAATTAAATAAACAAAGGCTAAAAAGAGACAGGGTGAGGAATTAGCCTCCCAAGAGATTTTGTGGTTTTGCTTCCACTGAATGTAAGAGGAAACACAGGCACATGGCATCTCTAAGTTTTCTGGAAATCTGCAAGTATAGCTCAGCCAGAGGGTGGGAGCATAGCCCTGGTGGTCATTCTGGGGTATAGATTAGGTTTTTCAGAATGTGAAAATAAAAACACAAGACAGTAAAATTGGAAATTCAGATAAACAACAAAAATATTTTACCACAAATTTGTTCCAAATATCATATAGAACATATGAATCAAAAAATAGTGACTTTTTCTAAAATTCTAATTTAACTATAGAGTTTACATTTTACCTCACAACTCTAGGACAGATGATGCAATAAATTGGCACAGTGGACAAAAAAACTAGAATAACTCATGAGGCTATGATGTCTTAAAGAGAGTTCCTGTAGGACCTGAAAGGCTTTGGGAGAAATGAAGAAAATAAACCTTTGTTTTGTTTTTGTTATAGGGCACATGCATTCATGAGAGAGAGAGAGAGAGAGAGACGAACATAAAGAGAGAGACAGAGAGAGAGAGATGAGAGAGAGATATAGAGTGAGAAATCATCTTCCAGGGGAATGACTGTGCTGCAATCCCTACTCCTCCAGTCTCCTCTTGGAAATTCAGGCATGCACACATATGTGACTGGTGTAATTTTCAAGCTGCCAGGTCTGGGACTTGAATCGTGCAGTCAGCTATGTGGACCAAGAAAAGAAAGTTTTAAAAGTGTTTTGGGAGTTATGAATTGAAACCCTTTTTAATTTTTTGAAACATTTAAGTAAAATTCAGTATTACTTTTCAAAGTGAGTTTGGTTTCTGGAGCATTCTTTTAAATATGACACCACTCTGAGATCGAATCACAATTTTGAGTGTGATTATTATTATTATTATTATTATTTCACTTCTCCTAAAAGAGTCAAACTTCCTTGCAGTGGTTTATTGGATGATCTTCTTTGAATATTCTGATATTTTCTTAGAAAGTCTGAATGTTCTCATTCTCTTCAGCTCGCTCCACTTTTCTAGTCCCTGTCACAAACTTGGCATATGTGCAAGGTCTAATTGTTCAATGAAAAACAGGGAAAATTTAATCCAATTTCCATTTCTCTTATTCTGAGCCTTGAGCAGAGAAAGTAATTAGTACAAAAGCACCAGATATGACATTTATATAACAACTCACTGGGAAGATCTATTATGAGATGGAGGCTAGAAGAGCTATTTGGCCAATTTCTGAAAATCAGAAATGGCTACAAATGTAGAATCACATATATAGATATGTCTATATATTTTCAAAGCACCTCAAGGTTTGAATATTTTTGGCATGTCTTATTTTTTAATATATGTAAAGCCTCCAAAAATGGAAACAGAAAATAAAAGTGTCTCAGGCCTTGGAACAGCAGTTGGCATAATCGTTATGTCTCTGGACTCCCATGTAGTCAATCGCCGTTTGAGTCCTGGACCTGGTGGCTTAAACTCACACTGGACACGTGTGCGTGCATGCCCAAGATCCCAAGAGGAGAATGGAGGAGAAGGGATTGCAGCGTGGCCATCCCCCTAGGGGGTGATTTCTCTCTTTCTGTGTCACTGTCTCTCTCTGGCTTTCTGGTAACTGTGTGCCCCCTTATAGCAAAAACCACTCCAAAAAAAAAGAGTCTCAGGACTCATTCTCTCTCTTTTTTGTTTTTGCTATACACTCACTAGAGAGAGAGAGAAAGTAACAGAGAAAGTGAGAAATCACCCCCCAGGGGGATGACCACACTGCAGTCCCTTCTCCTTCATTCTCAAGTCATTTTCAAGCTGCTGAGTTCAGGACTGAAACTGTGGTTGGCCATTTGAAAGTCCAATGACTTAGTCACCATGCCACCTGCTGGCCCTCTCCCTTCATCTTCTTGAGGTGCTGCTACTGATAATGACAAAGATTAAATATGATGTCTTAGTCATTTTTTATACAGTACTATACAGCTTGATACAGTTTGAAATGTAACTCTTCATTGTATAACATTCCACAGTTCAAAAAACCTTTTCACATTTTGTTTGGGATCTCATTTGGTCCCCACAATATTTCAATGGTGTAAGTATAGCATAAATGTGTAGATTAAGGAGTTAAGCAACTTGATTTTAATTATACAGCTAGAGGGTGGCAAAATTCAGAAAATGGCCCAGTTGTTTGCTTCTCAGTTTCTTTACCCATGATACCATAATAACTCATGTAATGTGATGAAAAAAATTGTAATACACACATTATGATTCATAGCTCGATTTCACAATTTACATAGATGATGTAAAATTGCAGCTTATTCCCCCCTCCTGTTTTTCAGAGACTCTCTTTCCCATAATAGGGTCATTTCTCCCCCCAAAAATAATGAAAATGAAATGCAACAGAGGTAAGGCATTTGCAAGCTTTTTTTTTGCTATTCCTCTTTGAAATACATTTTTCAGACTTTTGCTTCATTATGAAATATCAAGCCAATTGCTGAATGCCATTCAAAATGAAAAGCTTATCATTTTCTTACTCTGCTATCTTCAGAATATTTGGAAGCAAGAATGACATAGGAACTGAATAAACTTATCTAGGGAATGCACCAGTTTTTCATATTTTAATGTCACTTACCAAAACTCTTTAGAAAGAGTGAAAGACAACCTCACCAATGGAATGGGTGTTTTTCTAGAGCAAACTTTTTAGTTCATGTAACATGGTTTTAAGGAAATAAAAAATTAACATAAAATTCTCTTGAAGAAATGATGGAATTTTTCCGAAGAGCTGATTTTTGCCTTTAAAATTCTTATTTGCATTTCAATCTGAATTCCCATTGGACTGTTAAAAGCTAGTGAGCGAGGATGCCAGCTCATGGCAGTAAATCTCTGGTTCACAGCATTTTAGAACATCATCTGTCACTGCCAGGGACAAGACAGTTTTTCAGATGCTGGTTTATAAACCAAGGATTAGAGCTCTCTGAGTCATTATCCAGTGACTTAAGGCTAAGTTCTCTTAAGAGAGGACAAACTTCACTTGTTATTTAGTTCCCAATCAGTGGAGAGAGAAATAGTATATTGAAGAGTTGCCACAGAATTAATCAACATTAATGACAGTTGATTTGAACTGGCGAAATGGCCGAGGGACAATGTGGAATGTGAGTTAAGAGACAGCCTCAATGGATTCCAAACTGTACCTTTATTTATTTACTTTTTAAGTTGTCAGACAAAATCGTATGTATTTACCATATATAACACGGTATTTTGAAATATATATTAAAATGACTAAAAGCATAATTAACATATGAATTACCTCACATAGTTGTAATTTTTAGAATGAGAACAGTTAAAAGTTATTCTTTTAGCATTTTTCTAAAAAATGTTATTAACTATAGTTACTATGTTGTACAATAGAGCTCTTAAACTTTTTCCTCTCATCTAACTAAAATTATGTAACCTTTGGTCCTCATCTTCCCATTAATATCACTGTGGGAAGGGGACAAGTAACACCATTAAATGCCTGTCTTAGCTATAGTCAAAGTTAGTAATGACTGGTTCTTATGGTGGATAAACCTTCCATTTCTCAAGAATGATGCATGCTTTGAATGAGTTTGTGCTTAGAATTTGACCTTAGTCCTATATTGAAATATCCATTTAGTCATCAAGATGTTACCAAGAAATGAAACAAAGTGTAATAATACCCTTTTCCTCATTATTGGAAAGATGATAGTGAGGTCTTATATATCATGGATAGAGCAGTAAATTGGATTCTATTCTTAATCCATTGCTAATGACTTCATAAAAATACTTAGTCTTCACTATACCTTCTTCTGCATTAATTGTGGAAGCAATTGGTTAAGTCTTCCTGTAAGAGCCAATTATCTAAATTGACACCTTTTAATTATGTAATTTATTGATCCTCCTGAAGTGGAGAATTTGAAACCAAGTTTGGCAATTAGCAGTTTACTTAGTTTTAATTGTTTTAGCTTGGTGGCAATAGTGAATAGCTCTAGAATCTATAAAAATAGAAAACACAAACATCACAACTAGTTATAGACATTTATGTGACTTGAAGTACTAAGTCAACTGATAACTCTATGTGTAAAATATTTATTGAGTAATTATTGGGTGGTCATAAAAGTCATGAAGTAATTTTCTATGCAAAAATGTGTCATGACGAGACCAGCAATTGGTGTAATGGCTATGTCGCTGGACTCCCATGTAGTCGACAACTGTTCAAGTCCCAGACCTAGTGGCTTAAACTCAAGCCAGGCGAGTGTGCATGAGTTCCCAAGATCCCGAGAGGAGAATGGAGAAGTAGGGATTGTGGCGTGGCCATCCCCCCTGGGAGGTGATCTCTGGCTTTCTGTCTCTCTGTCTCTCTTTGTCTTTCTGGCAAGCACACACACCCTATAGCAAAAACCTCTCCAAAAACAAACAAACAAAAAAGTGTTATGACTTTTCTGACAATCTAATACTATGGGTCAGGTACTACTCTATCTCTAAACATATATGTTTGATAATGGGGAGAGGAATAAAAAGCACCTGCTTGAATTCAGTTAAACAAATCAAATGCAATAAGAGCAAAAGGCTTAAATCTTATCAAAAAAGTGATTTTCTAAACATTAGTTGCATTCAGTCAATCATTTGTTAGTTGGCTAATTTCAGGATGACTGAATGCAATCAATTTACTTAAAGTTACTAGTACTCTGACTGAAGGTCAACTGATTGGTATTGATACAGTCTCCTTCTCTGTTGGTTCTTTCAGTCATTTTTTTTTTTCAGTCCAAATAGAGCAAGAAAAAAAAAAAAAACCTTTTGAGCAGATAGCATGATGATATAAAGTCAGAATACTAAACTGTCTGATAATTTCGGGAAAACATATGTAATACATAAATTATCTATCTTTTTTGGGGGAGGAGAGGTTGTGCTATAGGGCACATGTGCTTGCCAGAAAGACAGAGAGAGACAGAGAGACAGAAAGCAAGAAATCACTTCCCGGGGTGATGGCCACGACACAGTCCCTTCTCCTCCATTCTCCTCTTGGGATCTTGAGCATGCATGCACACGTGCCCGGCGTGAGTTTAAGCTGCCGGATCCAGGACTCGAATTGTGGTCAACTACGTGGGAGTCCAGCGACATAGCCATTACACTAACTGCTGGTCCCATAAATTGTCTATCTTAATGAGAAGATTGTTCTGAGCTGAAATGCTTCATTACTTTTGATTTTACTTGTTTCAAAAGTATTTTTTTTAATCAAAATACTGAAGCTTAAATATGCATTTAAGGATATTTCCTAAGTAACAAAACTAATATAATAACTAATAAATATGGCTTAGGGTCTGCTTTTGAGCTTGAAGTTCTTCCAGGCACTGCAGACTAGAGAGTTTAATTTTCTTTGTTGCTACTTTACAATGACCAATTAAATGAAATAAGGAGAATTGTATGATTTTAAGATAATGAAGAGAGGAACTAGCATATGGTATAATGGTTACATCACTGCACTCCTACGTAATTGACTGCAGTTTGAGTTCCAGGCCCTGTGCTGGTGCATGTGTGCCCAAAATCCCAAGAGGAGAATGGGGAGAAGGGATTTCAGTGTGGCCATCATACCCAGGGGGTGATTTCTCACTTTATGTCTCTCTGATGAGTGCACATGCCCTATAGCAAAACTTTCTCTAAAAAATAAAATTAAAAAAGTAACAATAAAGATTATGGACAGAGAGAGAAATCATTTTATTAATAAAAAAGGCAAGTAATTAGATTGGAAGTATTTTCTACAACTAATAACTCTTAATTCTTTTTTGAAAAAGGAGGATTAAGAAGCCACAGGGAATTATTCTAACACATATCTGCAGTATATCTTACTAGGAAGAGCTCACTGTACTGGACCCTAGAGTTGAACATCAAAGAGGACCTGGAATCCATCCAAGCTAGAGAAAAATACAGAGCATTAGATTGTGAAAACATACTTAAATCTCTTTCCAACTTTATTTAACAGTTATCCACCTAGTTAGTGCTAGCACTGAGCTAGAACCTAAGTGTCTGACCCTCTAGTCCAGTCTTATACCCAATGCAGTACCTATGTTGGTAAAATCCAGATAAGTCTGAACAGTGTTCTGAGCCCTTCTGGCTTGTTGAAGAAATGAGCTCATACAGCTGTGATTTATCACATAGTATTTGTTCTTTAAGAAGTCCTTATTTGTTAATTAGTTCTATTTGGCCATTCTGCAATGTAAACATATCTCAAAATAATCATGTTGTATATGACAACTATAAATAATTTTTACTTGTCAATTAAAACAGAGCTCCTCAAATAGTCATTTTTATATTTAGAATTACTGATTTATTGTGTGCTAGGTCAGGAAGTTATTAGAATGAAAAAATGCTAGGGAACAGTGGAAAGGAAACAATCTCAATCTTTGAATGAGAACTTCTATTCCTTTGGGTTATGGCATTGGGAATTTAGCAACAGTGAATAAACACTTGAGAAATCTTCTGCTCTCAGTCTCTTTTGCCAGAGTTGTTCACAAGGAAATTCTGATCCTAAATGTCTAGACATTCCTCCAAATTTACCCAAGAATGAGCAACAGTCTTGGTGTTCTTCTAGATAGATACCAGAAGAAAAAATCCATGTAACCAAAGTTTTCCAGCAACAACAGAGAAATAAAATAACTCACTTTGATGAGAATCAACTAAATGATTCTTCTCGGGGTAATTGGCTTCCTGGAAGGTGAATCGGCACTCATTTAGCAATCCGAGGCCAAGTGTGTCCTGGCCGGGGGAAAATGAAATATAACACACTTAGTGCTAAATTAAAAACAGGATCCACAAGCTGAGAACCCATGTGAATTGGAGACATGAGTCATAAAACCTATTCTGTTTATAGCAAATTGGCTCTGAAGAGAAATGAAAAATCAATCATTAATTTTCACGTTCTGCTTTTGGTAGGCTTTTTCATTTTAAGGTAGTTTCTGTCATAATAACAATAATGGCACCCTGTAATTTTACTTTGAAAAGTGTTTTCCTGTCTACTATTCATAATTGCAATTTCTCTAAGTTCAGAAGGGGAAAGTATGATTTTATAAATTTTTGCAAAATAATAATTTAAGAGAAATCCAAAGAGAAACTAAAGTTCCAATGATATAGTGCCTGTAATAGACTATACTTCAACCTGTATAGATGACATCTATCAAGATCCAGAATTGTTTATGGGTTGTTAGGGATGATTTATTCTGGCTGAATCCTGTGAATTCTGACATAAAGTTAAAAATAACTTTGTATGATTAACAAGGGAATATCAGTTCAACAGCAAGCAGTAACTGACTATTTCCTAATCACAAAGTGTTAAACTTTGAAGATTCAAATTCGAGTAGAACATTGTCCATGCCTTTGAAACATCAATGGTATTCTCAAATGAAGGAATAGAAGATGCTGAAGACCTGATTTCTGTGGAAAGATCACTAAGTTGACCTGTGGATAATGAACTAGAAGGAGCTCAAAACTTGGGTTATGACAATAGCAACGGAGATAATGAGAAAAGGATGGCTTTGATGTATTTAGTAGGTAAAAGCAGAAAATATTGGTCATTGAATGTGGAGAATGAGGGAAAAGGAGATGTCAAATAATCAGGATCCCCCAGTGAGTAGTACTGTGTTCAAATATCAACTTTTTATCTTACCCTCAAATTTGTTCCTGCCTCAGCCTATTCTAAGTAAATGATAACTCCATCATCCCAGTTACCTATCCTCAAACATAAAATTATCCTTGACTTTTCCTTTTTCTCTAATGTCCTACATCACATTTGACAGTAAATTCTGTTGGTTCTATCTTTTCTCACCAACTCCATTGGTATCACTACATTCTTTTCTAATTTTATTTAAATTTATTTTATACATTCAATCACATTATTTAGCTTGCAAGGTTAATATTTCAACATGTGTGCATTTCTTACCAGTCCAGTTGACAATACTGTAAAGTTATCTTCAACAGATAATAGCCGATTTCTTTGTCCCATACATGCTTTGCCTCTCTATTTTTCTCCTTAATGTACTTCTTCAGACTCTACTCCTTCACCCATTCTCTTCTCACACTGTATCTGGTATTCACAACCATTTACTTTGTTTCTATATCCTTTAGTCATTCAGTTTAGGTCATAGAGTGAGGACACTCCATATATATTAAGTGGAGACATACAATGTCTCTTCTTCATAGCCTGGCTTGCTTCACTCAGCAATAAATCTTCCATATTCATCCACTTTCTGTCAAAAGCCAGGGTCTTTTTTATGGCTGAGTAGTATTCCATAGAGTATATGTGCCAGAGTTTTTCAATCCATTTTCTGTTCATGGGCATTTGGGTTGGTTCCATATCTTAGCAATTATGAATAGCGCCGCAATAAACGTCAATGTGCAAGCACTTTTCTGATTAAGAATTCTTCTGTCCTTTGGGTAGATATCAAGGGGTGGGATTGCTGGATCATATAGCAGTTCTATTTGTAGATCTTTGAGGAATCTCCAAATTATTTTCCACAGTGGCCAAACCAATTTACATTTCCACCAGCAGTGTAAGAGAGTTCCTCTTTCACCACACCCCCATTTTTTTTTTTTTTTCAACTCATTCTCCCATCTTTTGATAGGGTTGGTGGTCTTATTTTTGGGACAGCTGCTTCAGTTCCTTGTGTATTCTGGTTATCGGTCCCTTATCTGACACATACTTTACAAAAATACTCTCCCATTCTGGGAGCTGTCATTTCACACTAATTACTGTTTGTCTTTTGCCATGCAGAAACCTCTTAATCTGATGTAATCCCACTTGTCTATTTTTGTGATTATTGACTGAGCTTTGGGGGACTTATTTAAGAAGTCTTTGCCTGCCCCAATGTCTCCCAGAGTTTCCCCAGTATTTTCAAGCAGTTGTTTTATACTTTGAGGTCTTAGGTTTAGATCTTTGATCTGAGTTGATTTTTGTCAACGATGAGATGTAAGGGTTCAGATTCATCTTTCTGCAGGTGGATATCCAGTTTTTCTAGCTCCATTTGTTAAAGAGGTTTACTTTTTCCCACTGGATTGACTGACACCCTTTGTCAAAAATCAGTTAGCTGTATGTTTGGGAATTTATTTCTGGGAACTCTTTTCTATTCCATTGGTCCACCTGTCTGTTTCTGTGCCAACACCATGCTGTTTTGATTGCCACAGCTCTATAATATATTTTTTGGTTAGGGAGTGAGATGCCGCTTACTCCACTCTTTATGTGCAGGATTGCTTTGGCAATACAAGGTCTTTTATCATTCCAGACACATTTTATGATTGTCTTTTCTAGATCTGTGAGAAATGTTTCTGGTAATTTGATTGGGATTGCATTAAATATGCAGATTGATTTGGTTACAATTGCCATTTTGATTATATTAATTCTTCCAATCCAAGAATATGGGATGTCTTTCCAATTTTTGGTGTCATTTTCAATTTCTTTTTTTAGTTTCTCATAGTTTTCCTTATGGAGATCTTTACTTTCTTTTGTTCGATTTATTCCTAGGTATCTCATACTTTTTGTGAGTATAGTAATTGGAATTACTATTTTCAGTTCTATCTTAGTCTGCCTGCTGTTCATCCATGAATTTTTTATGGATACCATAGTGTCTTCTATGTATACAATCATGTCATCTGCAAATAGAGAGAGTTTCACCTCTTCTTTTCTTATTTTCATGCCTTTTATATTATTCTCTTTTCTGATTGCATTGACAAGGACTTCCAGTACTATATTGAAAAGGAGTGGAGAAAGTGGGTGTCCTTGTCTTATACCAGTTTTTGGTGGAAAAACTTTCAGTTTTTCTCCATTCTGGATGATGTTCACTATGGGTTTTTCATAGATAGCTTTTATTGTGTTGAGAAATGACTCTTCTATGCTGATGTTACTGAGAGTCTTGATCATGAAGGGATGTTGTATATTATCAAATGCTTTTTCTACATCAATTGATATGATCATATGGTTTTTATCATTCTTTCTGTTAATATGGTGTGTTATATTTATGGTTTTGCATATGTTGAACCAACCTTGCATTCCTGGAATAAAGCCTACCTAGTTGTGGATGTATAATATTTTTTATAAGTTGTTGGATATGATTTGCTAGTATCATTTTTTTCTTCTTTTTTCTTTTTTTCTTTTTTTGGAGAGATTTTTCGCTATAGGGCACATGTGCTCGCCAGACAGACAGAGAGAGACATAGAGACCGAAAGCGAGAAATCACTCCCCAGGGAGGATGGTTATGCTGCAATCCCTTCTCCTCCATTCTCCTCTCGGGATCTTGGGCACGCACGCACATGTGCCCAGCGCGAGTTCTAAGGCACCGGGTCCAGGACTTGAACCGTAGTCGACTATGTGGGAGTCCAGCGACATAGCCATTACGCTAACTGCTGGTTCTCTTATTTCCATATTCTTATGTGCACTAATTGCTATAAACTTTCCTCTTATGATTGCTTTTGCAATGTCCCAAAGATTATGGAAACTCATGTCCTTATTGTCACTGGCTTCCATGAATCTTTTCATTTCAGTCTTTATTTCTTCAGTACTTGTGAAGTCATTCAAGAGTAGGATATTTAGTTTCCATGTATTTGTACGTTTTTGAGGATTTCTCTTGAAATTAAAATCAAGTTTAATTCCATCATCGTCAGAGAAGAAGCTGGCTATAGTTTCTGTGCCTTTGAATCTGTAGTGGCTTGCTTTGTGCCCTATCATGTGGTCAATCTTTGAAAAGTT
>NW_006160229.1:3657852-3683744 GCF_000334495.1 Tupaia belangeri chinensis | reverse complement strand
TGGTTGTCTTTTATTCCTTTATTTCTGGCTGTTCATTCTTTAGTTTTCTTGGAACAGTACTCTCTTTAGAGTTTCTTGAAGAGCTGGTCTGGTCTTGGCACATTCTTTCAGGTTTTCTTTGTCTGAGAATATTTTAATCTTTTTTTCCCATATGAAGGATAATCTTGCAGGATATAATGATCTTGGTTGAAATTGTTTCTCTCTCAATGCTTTCAATATGTCTTCCCATTCTTTCCTTGCTTGCATTAAAAGGTCCAGTGTTAGTCTGATGGGATGGCCTTTATAAGTCACTTGTCATTTCTCTCTTGCCAGTTTTAGTATTTTATCTTTATCTGAGGTCTTGGCCAGGGTAGCTAAGATGTGCCTTGGGGAAGATCTTGGCTTGATTCTATTTGGGGTCCTTTTATTTCTTGGGTCTCAATGTTTGAGTGCTTTTCTAGTCTTGGGAAGTTTTCTCCCAGGATTTCATGGATTTTGGTAACTTCTTCTGTTTTATTCAAGAGATGGAGGGGAGTTATTGTGTTCTTTTTATGGAGATGTATTTCCTGGTTTATTCAGACCTGAGGCCCTTCTTCTACTTCTAGCCAGTGGGAGATGTATTCACTTTTGGAGACCTTTTAGGAGAATGTTTCTTCCACTGAGAACAAGTGTGTTTCCCTTTTGCTGTGGGCTGATGTGTCCCCAAGTCTCTCTTCTACTATGTTTAGTGATATCACTGTATTCTAAGCCATTACCATCTCTCATCAGGACTATTACAATAGCCTCCAGACTGATTTCCTTGTCCTCATGTGCACCTCAGAGAATATTATCCAACAAATCATCTGGGATGATTCATTTAAATATATGTCAATCTACTCAGGCCATTATTTCTAATTTCTAGTTTACAAAATTAAATGTAAATTAAAATAAAAAAATATGAAAGAACATGTTAAATGATAAAAGGAAATAAGACCAAGCTCTTCAAGATAATTGGCTCAGGCCCTTCAATAAGTTAGTGTCACAGAAAAAAGAAAGTAGACTGAGGAGCTTTTCTATATTAAAATGTATTTGAGGCACAATACATGGTGCTTGATTTGATTCTGATTTAAATAAAATAGTATCAAAGAAGTTATGGGTCAATTAGGGAAATATGATTATCTACTGCAAACTAAAATTGTTATCTTTTGTATTTATGATAACACAAATACTGATTATGCAGAAAAATATTTCAATTTTAAGACATAGGCATTGCAATATTTTGAGATAAAAAGTCTTGATATCTATACTTCAGAACTCATTAACAAAGGAGGAATACATGAAACAATATGACATAATGTTAATGTGTTAATTCTATGCAGTGGGTATATGAATGAATACTTACTATAATATTACCTTTACTTCTCTTTAAAGTTTTTGAAAAATTGATCTCTTATCTAGTGAGAGGTACAGAGAGAGAAAGAGAGAGTTCACCTCAATATGATATTGATACTGTGATCATATATGCCTCCAGCCCCAGCCAGCCTAGGATCACAGGCATGTGTGTGCCCAGGGTACTCAGGGAGATCTCCAGAAGTGAGCCTGAAACATTCTCATAGGGGTCAGCCTCACAGAATATCACATTTTACTGCTGCACCACCATCTGGCCCCATAATTTCCCCTATATTTTAAAATTGTTGTACGTCATGAAAAGTAGGACATATCTGCAAACTCCTCAAAATCTCTCCAATGGTTTACCATACCACTCACAGTAAGATCCCACCTTTTAGCATGATCTATACCTCTCTATGTTCCTGATCTCATCTTCTACCATTCTCCCCATCACTTACTCTGTTTCAAAAACACAGATCATGCCAAGAACAGACATACCTCTGGGTCTTTGTACTTATTTTTCTTTTCTTTCTTTCTTTTTTTTTTTTTTAGAAGTTTTTGCTATGGGTCACGTGCACTCGCCAGACAGAGAGAGACAGAGACAGAAAGCGAGAAATCACCCCCCAGGGGGGATGGCCACACCACAATTCCTTCTCCTCCATTCTCCTCTCAGGATCTTGGGCATGCACCCACACGTGCCTGGCGTGAATTTTAAGCCACCAGGTCTAGGACGTGAACCATGGTCTACTACGTGGGAGTCCAGCGACATAGCCATTATGCTAACTGTTGGTCCCTGTACTTACTTTTCTACCTGCAGGGATCACTCTTCTCTTAGATGTCCACATGGCTCATAGTTACACTTTGTTCATGTTTTTAATTCATCTCATTAACAAAGCTTTTATAGAACAACCTGTAAAAAATAATCACTCATTTCATCAACTTTCTCTGTAACCTTACCTTGCTTTATTTTTCTATATAACATTTATCACTACATGATATATAATGTCTGTCTTTTTATCTATCCCTCTCCACTCACCCTAGCAACACCCTGGAAAGTATGTACAATGTAAACAAGAATTTATCTTTTTGTTCTTTTAGTTTACTTTTCCTATTTTGTTTTGTTTATCCTTGATTCATGGGCAGTAATGGAACAATGATTTGTTTAATGACATGATGAGTAGAAAAGATGGCTTGGTGGAAAGACGAAGCTGATTTCAGGGCATCCTGTAGCATATTTAAGGGGGAAATGTCTTAATCTCTATTTTTCTTGGAGAAGTTATAGTTTAGATTTTGTGGTAGGAAGATAAATAATTTTGCATTTAATAGTTTCTGTTTTTTTTTTTTTCACTGAAGAATGAGGTAATGTCATTAATGGAAAAGTGCTCATATAAATGAAAATTAAAATCATGGAGTTGATGTCCTCTCATTATTTGCATTTTTCTGAGTGAAGAGGAGTGAGGAGAGAAAATCCCTAAAAAATTAATCATATTTAAGAGGTAGACAAGCCAAGAAGACATGAAAAATGACCAATAAAATAAGTTTAAAGATAAAAGAAGACTACTAGAATAATCTGGATGTCATGCAAACTAAGGGAGATAAGACTTTTTAAAAAGGAGATTGGGGCCAGCAGGTGGTATAGTGGTTAAGGTACTGGACTCCCACATAGTCAATTGAAGATCAAGTCCCAGACCCAGCAGCTTAAAACTCACACAGGACATGTGCATGTGCATTCCAAATTCCCAACAGGAGAATGTAGGAAAAAGGATTGTAGTTGGCTACCTCCTCCAGGGGGGTGATTTCTTGATTTCTGTCTCTCTGTCTCTCTGGTGAGTGTATGTGCCCTATAGCAAAAATCTCTCAGGGAAAAAAAAATAGGAGATAAGAAACGGAATGTCCTAGCATTGGCATGGGAAAATAAAGACAGTTGAAATCCATATGAAAGAAATTGGAGGAAAGTTAAATGCAGTCTTGGAAGTTTCATTCAGGAAGAAATGGGAGATACAGGAACAAACGATCTAAAGTAGGCTATTCTTTATAAAAGTGTTGCTGAGAAGGGAAGAGAGACAGTAACTTGGGTGGAGAGGCTCCATACAGTACTAAGGGAGTGTTTTTTTTTTTTTTTCCACTGCTGGTGGGAATGTAAATTGGTCCAACCACTGTGGAGAACAATTTGGAGATTCCTCAAAAATCTACAAATAGAACTACCATATGATCCAGGAATCCCACTCCTTGGTATCTACCCAAAGGACAGAAGAATACTTAATTGGAAAAGTGCTTGCATATCGATGTTTATTGCAGCACTATTCACAATTGCTAAGTCATGGAAACAACCCAAATGCCCACGAACAGATGAATGGATAGAAAAACTGTGGCACATATACTCAATGGAATACTATTCAGCCATAAAAAAAATCCTGACTTTTGACAGGAAGCGGATGAATACAAAAGACTTACTGCTGAGTGAAGTAATCCATGCTATGAAGGAGAGGCACTGTATGTCCCCACTTAATATATACCAAGTGTCTGCACTCTATGACTGAAACTTATTGACTAAAGGATATAGAAACAGAGTATATAGATGTAAATACCAGATATAGTGTGTGTGAAAGAGGAAGTTCTAAGGAATAACATTTGGGGGAGGAACAGGGAGGCAAAGCATTAATGGCACAAAGAGGTATGATATTATCTGTTGAATATACATTGTAGTTTTATCAACTGTACTAGGGAGTAATGTTCACCTGTTGAAATATCCACTTTGTAATACAAATAAAAATGTGATTGAATGTATCGAAGAAAATGAAATGAAAAATAAATAAATAAATATAAATTTTAAAAAATGAAAATAAGGGAACCAGCAGTTAGCGTAATGGCTATGTCACTGGACTCTCATGTAGTCGACCGCGGTTCATGTCCCGGACCCGGTGGCTTAAAACTCACGCCGGGCGCGTGTGCGTGCGTGCCCAAGATCCTGAGAGGAGAATGGAGGAGAAGGGATTGCGGCATGACCATCCCCCCTGGGGGGTGATTTCTCGCTTTCTGTCTCTATGTCTCTCTCTGTCTGTCTGGCAAGCGCACGCGCCCTACAGTGAAAATCTCTCCAAAAAAAAAAAAAAAGAAAAGAAAACACACTATAATTTAAACCAACTGTGTAATGTCAATCTATTTCTGTTGTATTTTTCCTAAGAACATAACTTAAAATGTACATGGTAGAAGTTAATACACAAAGGTATGTATTATAATATGAAAAATAATTATTAAAATGAGAAAAAAAAATTAAAAAGAAGACATTCAGACATATTTATATTCTGATGGTGAGGAGATAAGAAAGAAATCGAAATTGAAAGTTAAATACTGAAAGGATACATATAAAGGAAAGGTTTAGGAAGAAATAACAAAGATGATACAAGTGAAGAGGCTAGTTTTAATAGGAAGAGAGAACATTCACGTCCATTCAGTGGGGAAGAAGAATGGATGGGTAGAGAGAGAATAATGGGAATACAAAGGATTTCACCACCGATCGATTCAGAATTGCTGATATGGGAACCATTGAGAGTGAGGGAATTGGGAATTAGGTGGACAACTTGAGTAGAGAAGCAAATATTTGAAATAGTAATTGTGAGAAAATAGGAATAGATTGGCAATAATAAAGGGCTTGGTACATGCTACGAAGGACTCATTTGAAGTAAGTAATCATAGATTTGTAGAGACCTTTGTCTGCATAATTGTATGAGATTTTCTTTGTCAGTACTCAGCCCTCTGGTTAAAAAATTGGAAGGCGGATTGTGTGGTGGGAATTTGTAAGGCAGGTACAGCAGCAAGGGGCAGCATTGCATGTGGTTAAATGTGAAGATTTTGGTCACATACATGGATTTGAGTACTCTCTGCTGTTTACTAAGTGTCTGAGCTTGGGCAACATATTCTCTGGAAAACTGAAATTCTTCAACCTTAAAATGAGAGTAATAATAGTAACTACTTCATGGTCAGTAAAATTCAATGGAAAAATCACTGTAAATTGCCTGACACTTAGTAAGCCTTCAATAAATGTTAGCTAAACACAAAAGAAAACTAAAATGGGTAAGAGGGAGTTGAAAAGGCTGATGAGACTGAAATCCATGTTATTATTGTCATAAACTCCAGGCTGTATGGGAAAGAAAGTGAGATTCTGATGGACTAGTGAACTGGAAGCAAAGATGGCGTCATGGGAAGAAAGCCCTTTGATGAGGCTGAAGAACAGTCGTGAAGGGAGCTAGGTAACTATGTAAAAGTTAAGTCTTTGAGACTGTACTGACATTTGAGATTTAAGAGATGGAACATTTCTTGGTAATTATAAAGTCTAGGGTACAGTCTTATAGGTGGTTAGCTAAAATGAAAATAAGTTGAAACACTAGAACTGAGGAAGATGTGAAAGCTTGAGGTTGATTGTTAGGTCATTCACATGCCACTGAAAACTCCTAATGAATGGTGGCAGAATGGAAGTAGAGAAATGCCAAAGCCTTCAATGTATGTGGGCTGTACATTTGTTTCCAGCGATTTTTTCTTCTACATTTTTTTTCTGAGAAGTTTTTGCTATAGGGCATGTGCGCTTGCCAGAAAGACAGAGGCAGAGACAGAAAGCGAGAAATTACCCAACCCTGGTGGGGGTGGCCATGCTGCAATCCCTTCTCCTCCATTCTCCTCTTGGGATCTTGGGCATGCATGCACACGTGCCTGGCATGAGTTTAAGCCACCGGGTCTGGGACTCAAACCGTGGTCAACTACATGGGAGTCTAGTGATGTAGCCATTATGCAATCTGCTGGTCCCTCCAGTGACTTCTATAATAAATCACCATAAATTTGGTAGCTTAAAAGAAACTTATTGGGCCAGTAGGTGGTGTGGTGGTTAAGGCACTTATCTCACATGACGGACTGTGGTTTGAGTTCTGGACCCAGAGGCTCAGAAAATAGGCTGGGTGCATCTGGATACATGCCCAAAATTCCAAGAGGAGAATGGAGGAGAAGAGATTGTGGACTGGCCATCCCTCCTGAAGAGTGATTTCTTATGTTCTCTCTCACTCACTCTCCGTTTCATTCTGACAAGCACACACACCCCATGGCAAAAATCTTTGGGAAAAAAAGAAAGGAAGCTTATTATTTCTGTCCTAGAGGCCAGAAATCTAATACCAAGGTTTCAGCAGGGCTGCACTCCTTTAATGATTCTAGGGAAAAATTCTTCCTTGTCTTTTGAAGCATCTGGTGGTTTCAGGAATTCTTTGATGTGGCTGTATAACTCCAGTCTCTACTTCCATCTTCATATGACTTTTTCCTTTTCCCCTCTTTGTATCTCTTATAAGAACACTGTCTTTGGATTTATGCCCCACCTGGATAATCGAAGATGATAGGTTCCAGGTGTTAATACATGGACATATCTTTCTAGGGTGGAGAGAGGCATCATGTGATCTACTACAGATAGCATTTTGACAGTTACAATGTTGACAGATATATTACACTTCATCTTTAAGATCCTATGGACACATGTTACAGTTAAGAGAGTAGGAACAGAGAAAAAGTCATCTTTATATTAACTAGGAAAGAATTTTCACATTGGAAATATTCCTAACCCCCATTGCTGAGGACAATATACATAAGGATGATGGTAATGTTAAACTGCCTAATCATGGGAGGCCATGAATTGAAAATATATTACAAAGAATGTTGGCAATTCTAATTGATGTCTGGGTCCAATGGGTTCAATGACTTTGTCTAAGAGTACGTAAAATTTTTTCTCATTCTTGTTTTTTTCCAGTTAAATAATTAAGGAGTGAACACAGATGGCTTGTGACAATACCATAGTTAGGGGTAAGGGGTAGGTGAAATGGGGAGTCAAGGGAGAGGAGCAGAAAAAAGAGAAGTTCAGAAAGAAGCTAGTTTCCCAGTCCAACTTCACTCCCCTGGAATCAAGGTGAATACCTCCCTTATTAATATTTGAAGATGGAATTTGATAGATGAATTAAATTGGATTTCATGGAATATTACCCATTTTCTAGAAGGTCACCAGGGTCTGATCTACCACTTTCCTGAGTGGAAATAATCATCTCATGATCCAGCTCATTTTACCTACATTTTCATCAGACTTATTGTTAAATCAGACACTGACTATACTCAATTAAAATGATAAATAAAATTAATAAGGAATCTTAAATGTCCCTGCTGTCCAATATGCCCAACCTTTTATTAGAAGGAAGATCACAAAATCTAAATGTGGCTTAGTGAGGATGATATACTGTTTAAGGGAGGGTATGGAAAAATCATAAGCTCGGTGACAAATGAATGCTCCCTATACTCCATGTGCTCCATAACCAGGTGTTAAGTGGTCAAGGCATTATCTCCCTGGATATAGCTAAAGACACTGACAAGGGCTAAATCCTGTTCTCCTTTGTCTGGACTTTGATATGACTGCTCGCCAGTTGGTACTTGTAATTACATCGTCCTACCTGTTTTTAGTAGAAATGTACAACCAGTTATGAATCCTAATTTACTAACTTATTTTATACTGATCACAATTAAGGTTGACTCTTTCCTAGGAAGACACTTTAACCTTAGTAAAATGTCACCCATCTGGAAGGATAACTTCAGGCAAGGTTAAAGAAGAAAACATTCCATTGTATATTAAGAAACCATTTCATTTTCTTTAACTGAAAGGGAGAAAATGTTACCTTCTTAATAATATTATTTTCATTCTATAAATTTTGGTTTATGTTTTTAGACTTAACTCTGTAGCCTTCTTAGTGCCAGCAGAGGGAGCTCAAAGACAAGTTGCCAAGCCATAGCAATATACAAAAGAATGAAGGCTTTTTTTTTGGGGGGGGGGGTTTGGGGGGGGTGAGAGATTGCTCAAGAGAGTGCATCACTCGAAAGAAAGACAGCAGAAAAAATAATTGCTGAAAAAGTGCAGAGGAGACATAAACGAAGCCAAGTTTTGTAATCTATTAAAAGGGTCATTTTTCAACACCCACATTCACCCCTCCCACTTCTTTCCATCTGCTGATGAAAGTGAATTCAACAAGTTGAGTTTGGATTTTTTTAAGAGAGGTTTTTGGTACAGGGGGTGTGCGCTCACCAGAAAGACATAGAGACAGAAAGTGAGAAATCACGCCCCAGGGGGGATGGTCATGCTGCAGTCCTTTCTCCTCCATTCTCTCGGGATCTTGGGCACACACACACATGCGCCCGGCATGAGTTTAAGCCACCGGGTCCAGGACTTGAACTGTGGTCGACTACACGGGAGTCCAGCAACATAGCCATTACGCTAACTGCTGGTCCCTCAACAAGTAAATCTTAATATCCTTTTCCTGATGAATGGAAAAAGTACCTAAGCAATTTTGGAAACTTTCTAGTTGATTCATTTAAACATTGCTAAAAATAAATAAAACGAACTTTAAATTCTTTTACTCTTATAGGGTTCAGTTAATTAAATTAATTTGAAGTTGGTTTTACCACACAATTTCTAGTTCATCTTTGAATGATCATGTACCTTTATTTTAAGAAGTTTTACTTTTTTTTGAGTATACATTTTCACATGGGTATGATTAAAACAGACTTTATGACTATATGTACACAGGGGCCTAACTTGGCCCATTGTTTTATAAACAGTTTGTATCTGCTATGATATGCTTGTGTCACTCCTAAAATTCATGCTAATGCCTAAGCCCCAATGCAATAGTATTAATACATCCTGCCTTTGGGAGGTAATTAGGTCATGAAGGCAGAGACATCCAATGTTCTTTCAAAAGTGGCAAAAGGGAGCTTATTTACCCCTCCCCTATGTGAGAACACATATGAAAGATACTATCTATGAAGAATGAGCCCTCATCTGACATTACATCTACTGGCACATTGATGTTGGTCTTCCCATTGTCCAGAACTATGAGCAATACATTTGTTTTCATAAATTAACCAGTCCAAGGTATTTTGTTATAGCAGCATGAACAAACTAAGATAGTGGAGAGTGTCCTACCTATATTCATATATCAATTTATCCTACATATATTTATTGAAGCTCTACGATTTATCAAGTACAATGCTTAGATCTAGGATACCACCATTGCATATAACAGAAAAAATTAGTCTTGTGGAGTTAAAAGTAAATAAGCAATCAAACAAATAAGATACTTTCAGAGAAGTGTTTTCAAGTAATTATAAGGATAATATGAAAGAGTGCCTGGGTAAAAGGGTACATGCCCCTCTGAGAGGGTGACATTAGTCCAGAGACCCAAATAAGAAGACAGCTACATAAAGATCTAGCTAGATTTGGAAATTTTTTTCTTAAAGGGCTTGTAAGCCATATGATATCTGTTCCAACTTTTCAATTCTGTCATCATAATACAAAATCAGCTACAGTCAGCAGTAAACAAATGGGGATGACTGTTACAATAAAGCTTTATTTTTAAAAGCAGACCCATAAAATAGAAAGCATATTCCAAAAAAAGTGAACAACAAAATCAAAAGTTTCAAATCAGGAATGAGCTTGGCATTTTGCAAGAACAATTCTAGTATGGTTTGAGAATAATGAGAAGGGAAGAGTGATACCAATGTATGTTAGAGAAATAGGGATTAAATCACTTTGTAAGATGTAGCAAGGTATTTGAACTTATCTTCTAAGTATGAGGAGGATACAAGTGGAGGATTCAAGCAAGTGAATAACATAATATAATACACATTTTAACGTTTGTGGGGCACAGAAATGGATTATTATCTGGACTGGTGTGAACTGTCTTCATGTTGGAAAATTCACTTTACAAGCTAAGTGATGTATAGTGGTTGAATGTATAAAAGAAATTAAAATAAAATATATTAAAAAATAATAATATGCATTTTAAAAAATAAACTCTGCCTTCTGGGCAGAGGGTAGATTGTAGGGAGGGAGGTAGAAGTGGAAGATTAGTTACTAGATGATCTAAGAAAGAGATGATGGCAATCTTGATTAGGGTAATAACAGTGGAGAAGAACAGCAGTAAATGGACTCAGCATGAGTTTTGAAGATAGAATCAATAGAAATTTCTGATGGACAAGAAAGAAAAATAGGGGAAATCAGGGTTTTTAACTTGAGCCTCTGGATAGATGGTGCTGTCATTCATTAAGCTGGAAGAGATTAAGAGAAGAGGAGGATTTGCAGCAAGATAGAAACTAAAACTTTTTTTTTTGGCATGAGAAACTTTTAACTGCCTATTGCAAAAAAGCAATTGAAAATAAGAGACGGGAGCCTGGAGAATGGGTCAAGTCTAAAGACACTACATTGGCAGTTTTAGTTAATAGATGGTATCAAGTTTAAAGATATCATTTTGGGAGTTATTAGATAATGGATAATAGCAAAGCCTTTTTAAGATGAAGCCACTGAGAGAAAGTGTGTTAGAGGAGAGAAGTTAGGAGTGGTACCAGGCTATGAGGTCCAGAGGTTAAACATAGGAGGAAAAGCTGTAAGGAAAACTATTTTTCCTATTGGCCATGAGGGAACTAGGGGAGTAACCACTTCCTAGAAGGTAAATGGAAAAGTTCCAAGATGAGAAATAAATCAACAGTCAATAGTGGTCAGTCAGTTCTGGCTACTGGCAAAGCAGTCAACATATAGGGAAGCTGATAGCAGAAGACATCTTTAGTTCCTCTTAAGTGGGAAAATGTATTGGGTATCTTAAGCACCAAACTATCACTCTGCTTTTTAAAAATTTATCAATTTTATCACTTTAGGTTTTCTTCTTCCTCTCCTTCTTTTCTTCTTCTTCTTTCTTCTTCTTTCTTCTTCTTCTTTTTACATTCAATCACTCTGTATCATTATAGCATAGCCAATGCATTTTCCCATCCTGAATACACTGTATATTGTTTCAAAGATATTACCAGACATACTATCTTTGGAGGCTGTATTGTAGCACACCCAACTTATACTTCTCTATTTTAATCATCCTAATTGTTTTCATATTTGTACCCCAATGACAAGGGAGTGTTCATAAAGTAAAATATGCACAGTGCTGTTTATTTCAGTTCTGGCTTCAACTTATCCAGTTTCTGTTTTCCATTACTATCTCTAATTTAGAATGAAATGACACAAACTTTCATTTTTAAACCTAAGTGCTGAAATATTTGGTTTTTAGTCTTTTAAATAAATCAGAAGAAGGGACAGAAGACCACAGCAGGCATCGGCGAGATCCATGGCAAGAAAGGAGCATTATTCTGGATACAAGAAAGACACAAAAAATGAAAACAGACCTGTGCTTTTTCTGGTATCAGGAGAGATGCTTCTAGTAAAGGTCAAGAGCTATGTTTGTCTCTGAGAATTCCAATGTCAGTATTTTTTACTGTTATTTTGAGATTCTACTAATTGACATTTGCTTTGTCTCCATATGAAATGGAATCATTGTGCCTGAGACAATCAAGCTTTCTAGTGCTTAAAAAAATCAACTAGAGAAAATAGAAAAACAGACATTTATAAAAGTTATGTTCCTGAGAGGGAGAAGATCTAACAATAATTTTAAGTCCTTTGAGCTTTCAAATTCACATAAAATTCCTAAGACATTAATGTACACATTTTTGTGTGAACATGTGCTTATAGTTCTTTTGGACATAAAGGGGAAAGGGGGAGTTTCTGGGTCATATGGAAACTCTATGTTTAACTTTTTGAGGAACTGTCAAACCAATTCCCATAGTGGCTGCACTATTTGACATTCCCACCAACAGTGTATGAATATTCCAATTTCTTCACATCCTCACCAACACTTGTTGTTTCCTGTATTATTATTATTGACATCCTAATGAGTGTCAAATGGTCAGAGAAAGAGCACTTGCCTTAGGAATAGCCAGAAAAGTTTTTTATTTTTTGGTTTTGATTTGCATTTACCTGTTGATGAATAATGTTGAACATCATGTGCTCACTAACCATTTGTATATCTTTTCTGGAAAAATATCTGTTCAGTCCTTTTACATATTTTAATAGGGTTGTTGGCTTCATGGCCAGCTATATTAACATAAATAATGTATTTAAAAGTTCAATTTAGTTTGGAAACATTTCTAAGTTTGGGCTTCCAATAATTTTTTCTAATCCTCTAATTGTTAATTTTTTAAAGCTTTTACCATAGGGCATGTACCCTTGTTGGAGAGACAGAAAGACAGTGAGAGTGAAAGAGAAAGCACCTAGCAAGGTGGAGGCAATGCTACAATTCCTTCTTTAGAATTCTGGGAACTCTGTGAACACACACACACACACACACACACACACACACACACACACATGCCCAGTGTGTTTCAAAGCACCATATATAGGACTCGAACCATGTTCGGCCACATGGGAGTTCAGTACCTTAACCTCTATGCCTACTTGTTGATGATGATTTGCACAATATTCTCAACTGGACTGGTCTGAGGTTTATTTCATGTTGAGTAAATTCTCTATACAAGCTAAACGAGATAGTGATGGGATATATTTATATTGTTGAACTATAAGGGATCTTTATATACTGGATATTAGACCCATGTCAGATTTATGATTGGCAAGTATTTCCTCCCATTCTGGGGAATGGGTTTCTGTACCTTTTTTTTTCCCCTTTAATTTGCCAGAGGGCATGTGTGCTCACCAGAGGGAGAGAGAGAAAGTGAGAAAGCACCTCCACATGGGGCATGGTCACACTGCAATAACTAACCATCCATTTCTCCCCTTAAAGTTTCTGAACACACACACATACATACCCTGCTTGTTTTTCCAAGCTGCTGGGTCTGGGACTTGAACCACACAGCTGGCCATGTGAGATCCAGCTTTCTTAAACAGGATAGCACCAACTGACCCTTCTTTATTTTTATTTTTCTTTTTGCTATAGGGCACATGCAGTTGCTGGAGAGGGAGAAAATGAGAAATCACCCCCCTAGGGAATATGGCCTTGCTCCAATCCTTTCTCTTCTCTTCCCTTTCTCCTCTTGGGATTTGGGGAATGCATGCACATATCCCTGATGCATTTTCCAGACTGCCAGATCCGGGACTCAAACTATGAAGTTGGCCATGTGGGATTTAGCCTCCTTAATCACCTGACTGGCTCTCTTTTCTTTCATAACAGTGTCTTTTGAAGCACTTTTTTTTTTTAATTTACAAAGTTCAGTTTATTTGCTTTTTCTTTTGTCACTTCTCCTTTGGTGTCATCTAAGAAACAGTTGCCAAATTTGTGATCAGATATTTACCAATATATTTTCTTGTAAATGTTTTGCAATTTTAACTCTTACATTTAAATTGTTGATATATTTTTGACTTCATTTCATTTATTTTTTGTATACTGTAAGGTAAATGCCCAATTCTTTTACATATGAATATCCAGTTGTCCCAGTAACATTTGTTGGAAAGACTATTCTTTTCATATTGAATGATCTCAGCATCCTTGTAATAATTAAGTATAGATGAATATGTTTATTTCTGGACTCCTAAATCTATTGCATAGATCTCTCTCTCCTCACGGTAGCATACACTGTTTCATTTGTAGTAGTTTGTAATAAGTTTTGAAATCAGGAAGTGTGAATTCTCCAACTTAATTTTTTCCCCTTTCAATATTGTTTTGGTTATTCAATATCCCTTAAATTTCACTGAAGTTTAAGGATGAACTTTTCAATGTTTTACTCCCATCAACATTGTGCAAGGGTTCCAATTTCTCCACATCTTAGCCAACATTTTGCAACTTTTGTTTTCTTGATAATTGCCATCCTGACAGATTTGAAGTTATTTCTCTTGGTGATTTTGATTTGTATTTCCTTAGTGATTATTGAAATTAAGAATATTCTCATATAGCTGTTGGACATTTGTATGTCTTCTGTGGTCCAATTTCTAATCAAGTCTTCAGTCCATTTTAAAAAATCATGTGAACAGTATTTTTTTCTATTTAATTTCTTCTATATTTTAGAGATAGACCCCTTATCAGGTATAAGGCTTACAAATGTTTTTCCCAATTCCATAGTTTACTTTTTTACCCTGTTGATTGTTTCCTTTGCTGTGCAGAAGCTATTCAGTTTGATGTAGTACCACTGTTTTTATTTTATTTTGTCATCAGAGTTTTTGGTGTCATATCTATAAAACCATTGCCAATACCAATGTGTAACGAAACTGTCCCCCCTGTGTTTTCTCTTTAGTGTTTTATAGTTTCGGATCTCATGTTTAAGTCTTTAATCCATTTTAAGTTTATTCTTGTGTATGGTATAAAATAAAGATTCAGTTTTCTAACATCATTTGTTCATGAGACTATTTTTCTCTCGTGTATTCTTGGCACCCTTATTAAAGGTAACTTTACTGTATATATGTTAATTAATTTCTGAGCTTTCTATTCTATTCCACTTACATATTTATCGGTTTTGGCTCCAGTACTATACTGGTTTGATTTTGAAGCTTTGAAATATATTTTGAAATCAGGAAATGTGATGCCTCTATGGTTCCAAATGAACTGTAGAATTGTTTCTTCTATTTCTGTTAAAAAAAAAAAAGTCATTGGGACTTATTATAGATTAGAATCTGTAGATCGCTTTGTGTGGTATGGACATTTTAACTATATACATATATGGGTTTTTGTTTGTTTGTTTTTAGAGAGATTTTTTGGTATAGGGCTTGCCAGAGAGTCAGAGAGACAGAAAGTGAGAAATCATCCCTCAGGGGGAATGCACAAACCTCAATTCCTTCTCCTCCATTCTCCTCTCAGAATTTTCGCACACACATACATATGTCCAATCTGAGTTTTAAGCTGCAGGGTCTGAGACTCAAACCACGATCAACTACATGGGAGTCCAGTGACATAATCATTATGCCATTTGCTGGTCCTGACATTGTAACAATATTAGTTCTTCTAATTCATGCACATGAATGTCTTGCTGTTTGTGTCTTCTTTAATTTTTTCATCAATGTTTTGTAGTTCTCAGTGTACAAATCTTTTAACACCTCAGTTAAATTTGTTTTTAAATATTGTATTATTTTCGGTGCTATCATGAATGTTATTAATTTCCTAATTTACCTTTTAGATAGTTCGTTGTCAATGTACTGAAGTAAAAGCATCTGATTTTTGTATGTTGATTTTGTATCTTGCAACTTTTCTTAATTTATTTATTTCTACTAACAGATTTCCCTGGCATTCTTATTATTTTTCCGTGTATAAGATAATATCATCTTCAAAGAGAAAAACATTTTACTTCTTCCTTTCTGATTTGAATGCCTTTTATTTATTTGTTCATTTTTTTTTTCTCTAAATGCTACAGCTAGGACTTCCAGTAGTATGTTGAATAGAAGTGGTGAGAGGGGACATCACAGTCTCTTTCCTGATCTTAGAGGAAAAATTTTCAGTTTGAGTTTTTCTTCCAAGAAGTAACAAGATAGATCAACTATGGACAATTTGTGAATAAGGTCTATGCTGCTCCCTCTTTTACCAGTCTAGGAATGTCATCAAGGAACATCAACTGTTAATTACAAAATTAACCTGGGGAGCAGTGCATGAAGCCTCAAAAGCCCACAAATCTCTCAGTTTTTATTGAGATGCAGCCATTTTTTTAAATTTTTTTAAAAATAAGTGCTCTCTGGTTTTACGAAAGCTTTTGTTGACTCTTCATAGTTCTTAAAAGATTGATTATGCCAGGTTCTACTTTTTTAAAAATTGTTTTTATGGAGAAACAAGCTTTGGAGTTCCATTTTCTTTGCCTTTTACTGACATTAATCTTTAATATTTTATACTACAAATGAAGTAAAACACTGGATACAAGCTCACTATATCCACTGGGAACCAGTTAAACTATACTTCCATGTGACACTGACTTAGCCTAAACACAGTCTAGCCAGGTGGGTGGCTCACCCAGATCTTGCTTAAAGAAACAATTTGCTACCTAGCAGCCCACAGCCAGTGAATGACCATGACTAGAGTATGGTGATTTCTTTCCAAAATAAAACTCTTGCAATGTATCCAGTCCTCCAATGGAGAATTCATGCTAAAAAATAACATGAATAAGATTAGCTAAGAAGAATAGGCCAAGAATATGGAGATCTTACAAGTAAGAAGCTTAGATTCATTATTTATGTTATAGCAGATTATTATAATCTTAAAGAGGAACTATAATATAATTAAAATTGTATGCATGTTAAGTATGGATATATGCTGGCTGGATCTGCCTTTAAGAATCTGCCTTTCGGCTATAAAGAATACATTTATCTGACAGCCTCTACCTAGTAGCATCTTCAGAGTCTGCTTCATCCATTTCTTTCTTTTTCTTATTTTAAAGTTTATCTATTTCTTCAGAGATAGAGAGACAGACAGACAGACAGACAGTACCCTCCATAAGGTCTCAACAACACAATCCCCAACATCAGCCAGCCCTGGATCATGGGTAGGTATGTTTCCAGCATATTCAGGTAGGTCTCCAGACATGAACAAACCCATGTGGGTCAGCCTCACAGTGTTGTGTTCTACCACTGCACTTCCATCTCATCTCTAGTTATTCTTTTCTTGGGTATCCCTTAGACAGTTACTTAGCATCATAGGGGCATTAGTGCCGGGCCATTTCTCCTCATCTTGAGACTCCTATAATAGGATTTTTTTTTGCTTATTTCTGCTTTCCCGTCCTTTTATATTTTACAGGCATTATCTGCAATAGACCTTTGCATTCCCAACTCACTTTCAGTGTCTGCTTCCCAGAGACAGCCCAATTGGCACACAACTTAAGTAATATTTTTGTGTTGAGTGAAGAAAAGTAGTTAATAAAAGCATTTCCAAGGGAAAATAAGCTCTTTTTAAATCATTCTCTTTGGGGTCTGACCCAGTCCCACTCTGGGACTAAAGATCAATTTAGTCATGCTATGATTTAAAGATGATAAGTAAAAACAGGCATTTATCACTGCCAACTGCTTCAAAGTATCAAACATAGGCTCAATTCTAATATAAATAATGATATAAGTTGCTCTAAGAAACGCTTATTCTATAAGCAAATAGTCCTTCATGTAACTAAGCCAGTGTGGCTTAGATCCACAAATGGAACACTCGCGTGGAACCTAAACCTCTAGATGAAACTGAATAAAAAAAAGACATTCATCCAAATATTTGGTGTAATGCAGTCAAACTCAAAGTTAAATGCAGAATTGAGGTAATCATCTAGTTAGTTTGGGCCTTAAGTACAGTTGAAACAGGTGTGCTGGGTGATCAGACTGACCATTCGTTCTGGTTCTTGTCCAATATTCTCAAATGATTAGAGACTCAGACACAGAGAGGGGATAGCAAAGTGAAGTTTATTAAGAGAAGGAAGGAAGAACAGAGCTCCCAAACTGGGAGAGGTCCTGAATGGGTTGCCAAAGAGGAGCTGGAGGTGAGGAGCTTTTATCTAGCAGTCCAACCAATGGGCTGACTCTCTGATAACAAAATGGGGCATGGGGCTCTCTGATAAGGAAGTGGGCTTTAGAAAATAGTTACATGGTAGTCTGAGTGATTTATTACCCTATTCTTAGGGAGTCAGCAGACCATAGTGATCTGTACTTCCTGTCAGAATAAAGATACTAAATAGAAACTGTTTCCCTTAGTTACAGTCACTTTGAGTTCCAATGCAGGCAGCTTTTGGCTGTGAAAACTCAACCGCTGTGACTCCATTTTAGCTTTACCCTGTCTGTGTGCTCAAGATCTCTATCTCCTTCCTTATTAGCAAGGAGTCATAAATTTTTTTCTCTTTTTTTTGAAAGAGATTTTTTGCTATAGGGCTGGAAAGACAGAGAGAGACCAAGAGACAGAAAGGGAGGTGATTTCTCCTCCAATTTCCTCTCAATATTTTGGGCATGCATGCACACAGGCCCTGTGTGAGTTTTTAAGCTGCTGGGTTAGGGACTTGAAGCATAGTCGACTATGTAGGAGTACAACAGCATAACCATTATGCTATCCGTTGGTCCCAGGAGTCATATATCTTTTAAAGACATGTTAAAGAGGTGTATATTTTATATTAACCAGACCATAGAGGAAAAACATAGAGACTTCATTAAAAAAAAAATACAGATACTTCGTTTCAGGGCCTTTACCCTTTCTACCTGTAAATGGGGTCTAACTCCTATCTCACTATCACCTGCAACACTTAGCTAATTGAATTATTGGCTTTTAGGAGATAAAAAACAACCTAGACTTTATCAATGAGGATATTTACTCTCCTTTGTTGTACAGAAAAACTGAGGCCCAAAGGGAGCAAATGACTTTCTCAGTGTCAAACAAAAATAACCCAGCCAGGACTAAAACCAAAGTCTTCTTGATTTGAAGAGCTCCTCCTTCTCATTTTTGTGGTCACCATTCTTGATGCATCGGTGATTCTAGCATATATCTGTTATCAGGAAACTAAATCTAACAAAGTACATTTATCCACAGTTTTTTGCCCTTCCTGTTGATCTCATGTGTATCCCCACAGAAAATCTTCAATCTGCAGAGATGATCCTTGAAACTGGACAGAGGGGAAATCCACTAGAGGATACACAATTTACAATCTCCAATGCTAAAGCAAGAGAAGACTTCAAGCAACACCATCTGATTATGTGACTTTTCTGTTGCGGAGAAGTAATCACATTCATCCTGGAGGCTCATCTGCTACATGACACACTCATTCCTTGTTATGAAACTCCCTAAGAAATTTCAACACAAGATGTGCTGATGACTTCTTTTCCTAGTACTTCCTGATTTTATTAAAACTCTAAACTCTAGAAGTTGGAAATGTGTTTATTGTAATTTCCCCAAGTGTTTCATAGTCAGGCTTGCTGGCTTTAAGACGTGTCAGTTCTCTGGCAAGATAGGTCAGCTCCTGGAATGACAGCAAATTTATTAGTTACTTTTATAGAAAAAAAGATGGCAGGTGCAACAGAATTGGGTGCAATTTGATCTGCTTTTTCTGAAGCACCAGGTTTAATGATAGTTGTGTCTTTTGGCAACTGAGTGGCTGGCACATTTCCCTTAGTCATTATTTAACTCGTGTTCCAACAAGGTATCAGGGAATTTAAGACTCTATGAAGTGCCAAGTTATTGACCAATTCTGGCTGCAGAAAATCCGGTAACGAATGAAATGATTTAGCTTGATTCCTTTGTGTTCTCTCCTCGTCATTCCTTCTTGATTGTTGTCTCTGAGGATGGTCCTATGGTTTGGGATTGGCATTGCTTTCAACTGGTGAAACCTCAGCAGGGAGAGAGAGATTTTTAATGGCTACAGCTAATCATGGCTATAAGAAGCTGTAAAGATCTTAGAGATTTTATTTCTATATCCATCTTAGATGAGAAAAATGCCCTAGTATATGCTACTATCTTAAACTTTCATATAGCAGAATCAGTCTTAATGAATTTCAACTGTGCTATGTTTATGTATGTAAGTTATTAATGAAATAGTTTTCATTTATTTATTTGCCAGGGGGCATGCGCACTTACCGGAGAAAGAGACAGAAAGAGGGAATGTATGAAAGCACCTTTCTCATGGAGAATGGTCACACCACGATCCCTTCTCCTTCATTTCTCTCTTTCTTTAGGGATTTTGGCCATGCATGCATACATGCCTGGCATGTTTTCTCAAGCCTCCAGGTCTGGGACTTAAATGGTGAAGTTGGCCATGTGGGATCCAGCTGCCTTAACCACCATGCCACAGGCTGGCTCACATTCATTTTGTTGTTGTTGTTGTTTTGCACACGCTGTGTGTCAGTTACATAATTTCATTGTTGACAGTGGAATTATGTAGGTTGAACATTCCTAATCTGAAAGTACAAAATCCCAAATGCTCCAATACCCAATAATTGTTAAGTACCCACAAGTAGAAATTTTACGCCTGATCTCACATGATGTGTCACAGTTGAAACACTGCAATATAAAAACATTATATAAAATTTTCCTCAGTTTACATGAATAAGGTATATATGATACACAAATGAATTTTTTGTTTAAGCTTGGTTCCCATTCCTGAGATATTATGTACATGAAAATGTTCCCAAATCCAAAAAGTCTGATATTTTAAACACTTCTTGCCCCAAGCATTTTGGATAAGCCATGCTCAACCCGTGATACTAAATAACACAGAAGAAGCCTCTGAGTCCAGGAAACTTATGATCTAGTGAGAAATAAACAGATGCACAATACCAGCGAGGTCTTCAAAAGTTCACGGATAATGCATATTATGAGAAAAAACTATATATGGATTTCAATTTTTTACACCAAGCTAAACTTGCACTTAAATTCTTTTTTTTTAAGAGAGATTTTTGCTATAGAGCCCTTGTGCTTACCGGAGAGACAGCGAGAAATCATCCCCCAGGGGGAATGGTCATGCCACAATCCCTTCTCCTCTTATTCTCCTTTCATGATCTTGGGCACGCATACACATGAGCCTGACATGAGTTTTAAACCACGGAATCCAGGACTTGAACCATGGTTGACTACATGGGAGTCCAGCAACATACCCATTATGCCATCTGCTGGTCCCACTTACACTTTAACTATATTTTCCAATAAACTTTTTGAAGTTTGCTCATGCAGTGATGGATCATATGGAAATGCATAAAAAGGGAATTTAACTTGGTGTTGCAGGGGGTAATAAAAATTTTCTTAGAGGAAGTGGTGTCTGAGCTAAGACCTAAAGAAGGTGAGAAGTGAGGGAAGATAGCATGTACTCAATAGTGGGAATGACATGTTCAAAGTAGATTAAGAGAGTAAGAAAACATGGAAAACAGGCTCTGGATGAAGTGACTGAAAGAAGTGATGTATAGCTGGAGCATTACACTTAAATTAAGGAGTTATAAGGCTCTGAGGCCTGGCTGTTATTCTGAGGAAGGTTGTTAAAACTTTATCATCATAATGTGAATAGGTCTACTTCAGACACTATTAGTAAGTATTCTCTATATTGGGAGCTTTACACTAGGCACTTTAGAAATTAGAATTGTTTTTGTTTTTGCTATAGGTTGTACGTGCTTGCCAGAGAGAGAGAGAGAGAGAAAAAGAGAGAGAGAGGGAAAGTGAGAAATCAAAGCCTGGGAAGATTGCCACGCTGCAATCCCTTCATCTCCATTCTCCTCTCAGGATTTTGGCATGCATGCACACACATCTAGCATGTTTTTCAAGCTGTCATGTCTGGGACTCAAACTGTTCATCTTATCCCCATGTGGGATCCAACACCTTAAATTCCATGCCGCCCACTGGCCCTTGAAATTAGAGCTTTTACTCATTATCATTAGAACATTTATTGAGCACTTAACTCTATGAAATAGGTGCTATTGTTACCCTGTCCCCATTTTGCAAGAGAAAATGGTTAAATACCTGAGAAATATAGACAGTAAGGACCCTGGACGTAAGAGAATGTCACTGGACTTGAGTGCTCAAAGGAGACAGGAGATTTGGAGATGAAGCAAAGGAGAGGATTGCAAAGGAGAGTTTGGAGTTGGATTTGTAACCAGCAACTATGGACTTAAATAGACCCTCCCCTAAAAGAGTGACTAGGGCTAGAGAAGAGCATAGGCTGATGACTGAATCTTAGAAGATGCTCATTGTTTATTAGAGTGTGAAAGAGCAGCCATCAAATGAGACCAAGAAGGAAATGCTCTTCTCTCTGGAAGCCATTCGTAGTAACTGGAATTTCTCTTCCCCAGTGCAGATTATAGAATATAGAATGCTCTTCCTCAAAAGAAACCTTAAAATATCATCCTTCTCCCTTTTCCCATGAAGTCCTCTCAAAACACCTGAGTCCTGCCTCCTATCTAAAATGTTACACAGATTGACCAAGAAAAATTTGAATAGGCAGGCCTTGCTGGTTTCCTAGAACCTAGGAAGAAGGAGTTTCAAGGAACAAGTGAATGGGTCAATCAGCTAAAACCAAAGGAGGAAGTTACATGTTTCTAACAATCCAGTTTTATATTTTCTTCCTCTTCCTTTCTCAAATGTGCTATGTAGCGAAGCAAATGTTGATAGTTTTCTTGTAATATGTGAAAACTGAGATGCAGAAACACAATGTGTTGACAGGTATTGAAGACAACTCTTTGATGTAGTCAAATCCTAGAGATGCGTCAACATTTCCACAGTCAGAAGATATTTGGGCAAATCACCAGATCATTTCTTTGCAAAAGTATTTGATGCTTCAAAAATAAAATTATCAGTTTATTTCTAACAATCTCTTTTTCCTCCTCCAACAGGAGCCACTTTTCTGTAGTATAGAAACTGTAACCCAGTGACATAAGGTTAGGATTCGTGAAATGTTTCAATTAAAGCCAAATTTGTAACAGGTAAGGGCTTCTGCCGGTATTAGAACATAGGTATGTAAAGTTGTAAATTGTGTACTATTTCTTCTGGAGGATCTCTCCATATAAATCAAATTATGAATTAATTAACACTTAAGCTGAATGAACTTTTGCCTTATTCTTTTCCAAATATTTGATACACTATTTGGATTTTTGAGGGGCTAGAAAGTTTTAGTGAATAATTCCTTACTTAATCATGAACCAGGCTGCTTGGACCAATGATCTCAGATGCTGCAATCATCTTTGATCTTTCATCTAAAACACAAAATGTTAGCTCAAGAATGTTACATTCCAAGTTTGCTTCTTTAGGTTGATGAGCTAGAACTTGGAACTTGAGAAACAATGCTTTACTTAAAGGAATTTATAAATGATGCTATGTCAACATTTTTCCTAACTTAAATGATCGTTCCCCTACACACAAATCTATTTGAATTTACACAACACTTTCTTGGGGGTTAAGGGATTTCCACAAACTAAGCTAATGGAATTTTTATTTTCAGATACTTTCTTTGATTTCCTGTAGAAATAGTATGATAAACAGATTTTCAGTGCAAGAAAAATTAGATACAGAATAGATGGAAACAAAGAAAGGCTAGAAGAATAAACCAGACAGAGAAGGTTGAGGCATTTTCTTAGTTTGGCTGCCCTTCTACTTAGGTGGCCACTGGAAAAGGTCAAGTCTCTTTCTCTAGACAAAAGTGAATCTGATTTAAATGGTGATATTGGATTTTTCAGATCACTGCGGAATGGCAATCATGCTATTCAAATGATTCATTTCTTTTGTTGACTCCACTTTGTCTTCTAATCTTTATATAACTGAATAGCAGAACAAAGCTCCTTAAATTATGAAAAGAACTTCAAACACACACAGGGACTATTCATTTTTCTTTGTCCATCAGCTATAAACTTCACATTAACCCTAGCTAGCCAGTTCTCAAAAATGCCCTACCAGTTATAAAGAAGATTTGTGGGGAAGGGAAGAAAGTCTAGGTTCTAGGTTCCTAGTTATATGAAAAGAATGCAGAGGGGACATTATCTATAAAGGGGGCAAATAAGGAGTTAAGAAGAGAGTGTATTTGATGTTTGGTGTATCCTCAAATTCCCATATCACGAATGAAGCTCTTATTCCCCCAATTACAGCATTTTCTGCTGAAGGCTCCAAGCTGAGTTCCTATCTGAGAATAACCATCAACTAAAGGGAACAGTCTCATAAAGTTTATGCTTTCTTCCCAGGCACAGCTTACATAAAACGGCTGGCAATATGAGTGTACAAAGCCTGGACCCCTATGCTGGTTTAGGACCCCCATAGGACCAGCTGAAGCCTCAGCTGTAAACTACATCTCAATAGAACCTCTTTCTGCCAAATCATGCTTCCCTGATTCCCTGCATTTCCTAATAGCAGTACTGTGCAAGAAAATTCTTGCATATACATTTTCACCTCATAGTCTGTTTCTTGAGGAACATGCCCTACGACAGAGGGCAAAGTAGAGACGTTGCTAGCTGGCAGCAGCAGAAGGACTCTAAGGAGCTGGATGTTCCTTCCTTTCCCTGTGTTAGTAATGAGATACCTGGCCTAACACTTTCAATCTAGGAGTCGCTTAGAGTTTACCAGTACAGAGTAGGTTTCTGATCTATTTATATTTTGCCACATCTAGTATGACTTCAGTGGATTGAATAAAATACCCTCTGATATTTTTAAGTAAATTGACTAACCAATTTGGTTAAGATAGTCGACCCTCTCAGGTAACAGCTGGTGAAAAGTAAACAAAATTGGAGAGAGAATAATTTAAAAATAAAGACTTAAGCCTCGTGTGATGCATAATCTGAAGCTTTTTTCCCCACAGTAGAGTGAGTGCTTAAATAAGAGTTTGATGTACAGAGAAAAATAATGTATTAATAGAGGTGCTAAGACAGGCATTATTGATTAACACATCAGTTATTGTCCTTTAACTTACAAGTGATCCAGGATGATCAATCTAGGACAGGAATGTTTTATGTCTCAGTTTGATCATCGTCAAAACAGAGTTTATGGCAAGTTCAGTCAAATCCAACCTTCTGACCTCCAAAGATTATTTTTAAAACAATTTCTATCCTCACCTCCAATAATACCAAGAATTATATGATTTAAAGTATTAAAACCATCACACAAATCACATTTTATTAAGTGATAATGCGTTTTCTTACATTTAGGTGATTAAAATATTCAGAGATCTGTCAATAAGTTTCTGACAAATGTGAGGCAACCACTTAAACCATATTAAGCTCATAAAACTCCAGCCTAAAGCAAAGACACTTGACGTTGTCTTTGGCCTTGCAGCTTCCTTTTGAATAGTTTTATATACTTTATTATGGGCTTAGAGTACCTCTAAAAATCTCAGGATTTCAGGTTGGAAATCACTAGATCATTCGACTTTGAAAGTCCTTCTCAACACTGAGGTTTTATGTTTTATAAAATGTCTTAATTGTGTATCAATTTAGCAATTTATTTTTTCTATTTTTATTCAACTCTATTAAAAACTGTATCTGATTCTAAGCCTTTAAAAACTTAAGAAGTAGTTTCCTTGCAGTTGATTATATAGAACACTTTATAATATAGTTTTTTATTTTTATTTAATTTATTTCTTTTTTTGTATATACATTCAATCGCATTGGTTAGCTTACAATGTGAGCATTTCAATATATGAACGTTTCTCTCCAGTCCCGTTGATCAAAATATCTTCAACCGATAACACCACATTTCCCCATCCCGTCAATGTTCTACCTCCATATCCCTTCTCCAAATGTCCTTCGTTAGGCCCCTCCTCCACATACACCTCATCTGATAGTCACACCCATCTCCTATGTTTGTAGAACCGTTAGTCAATCAGTTTCAGACATAGAGTCCAGATATTCGGTATATGTTAATTGGGGACATACAATGTCTCTCCTTCATAGCCTGGCTTGCCTCACTCAGCATATTTTTCCACTTTCTGTCAAAAGCCAGGGTTTTGTTGTTTTTTATTGCTGAGTAGTATTCCATAGAGTATATGTGCCACAGTTTTTCAATCCATTCCTCCATATGGGGACATTTGGGTTGGTTCCATGACTTTGCGATCGTGAATACTGCCGCAATAAACATCGATGAGCAAGCACTTTTCCAATGAAGAATTCTTCTGTCCTTTGGGTAGATACCAAGGAATGGGATTGCTGGATCATATAGGAGATCTATTTGTAGATTTTTGAGGAATCTCCAAATTATTCTCCACAGTGTTTGGACCAATTTACATTCCCACCAGCAGTGTAAAAGAGTTCCCCTTTCACC
>NW_006160229.1:3657117-3657585 GCF_000334495.1 Tupaia belangeri chinensis | reverse complement strand
TGTCTCCCATAGTTTCCCCAGTGTTTTAAAACTTGTCTAATTTGAAGTAAGAATCAGAAGTTCATGATGACAGCTTACAAGATAGCTGGCATTGACAAAGTTACAAAGTCTTCCACCTCTTACCTTAAATCACCATGGTGAATCCACAGTGCCCCAGAATACTGGGATCCATTTCATGAGCAACATAACTAACGTATCCCAATGTGTGAATCCTGCCAGCAAAGCCAATTCTTTGCATATAAAATTACATCAATCATATGAATTATAGCTGCAAGTCTACTTGGTTTTATGGGTTTCTGCTTATAAATGAGAAAGGATATCATCTATTATTCATCACAGTTGAACTACATTTAATATAGAAATTTCGAACATTTGGCCCTGGTCTAACTGGAAAGTGATTGGACGAATTATCTGTGCTTATTGGCAGGGGGGGGGGAATTTTCTTAGTTTCCAATTGCAAAAGTAGCG
>NW_006160229.1:3630556-3656924 GCF_000334495.1 Tupaia belangeri chinensis | reverse complement strand
TCTAACTGGAAAGTGATTGGACGAATTATCTTTGCTTATTGGCAGGGCTTGTAAAATTTACTGAGTTCCTAATCGACAATGTAGTCTTTCCATTTATTGCATTATGACTCTACCAAACAGTGACAGGGAAGCCTGACTAAGAGGAAAGCCAAGGTCTCCCTTCTCTCTTTAAACTACTTAGATCCACAACACAAATCTCAGCCAGAGTATAGACATTAAAATCTTGCTTGATTCTAAATAACGTTCCACTTTAGTGTGGAGGTAATGAGAACACTTCTCATACTGAAATAATGGGATGACATATCAACAGCCCTCTTTTGAAATATGACTGGGAGTACTGAGGTATCACATATGAGCTTCTTGGGCTGCTTTCTAAAATGAACACCTTTCTAAAATGGCAAAACAGGCATGATTTAAAATAAGGCACACTTTAGGTTTCTGTAATTCTTGTTTGCCTGTCTTCATCAAATGCTAACAGGTAAGGATTACACAGTTGGAAATGTATCCAAAGCAATGTTCAAACCACTGCAATCAGATCACATATACAAGGCTCTGCCATTTTGGAAGTTATTCACGTTAATGCCCTGCCAGATTAAGGATTTTGCTTCTATGCAGAGATGATACAGAATGTTTTTAGTGACTTTACTAGCAGTGCTTCTGTTAAATTTCTTCCTGTCTAGGTGCCTTAGCTTCCTGGAAGGCCATCCATATCATTTAAATTCTGTGAACTTAGTAATCTATGGATTTAGGATGACTTACAGCTAACAACAGTGATTCTCTGTGCTTGAAAAATCATCGAGACCCCTTCATTCTTTACTTAGGCACGTGACACTTGGAAGGCAATCTTATTTATTCTTTTCTCAGGATACAATCAGATAGCGTCTCAGAGACACCAGGGACCAGGAACCCTTTTTATTCTATCAGAATTTCAGCAGAGGAAGGGGGAACAACTGTGATATACTGGAAGGTACACTGGAGTGGGAATTGAGAGAACTGCTATAGCACTTCTACGTTTCTCTGACCAACAACAATCATTTTCCTCTCTAGTATGTGGTATTCTTATTTGCAAAGTACTAGACCCATAGATATGGAAAAGGAAGGAGGTTTGCTTTCATTGACAGTTTTCTATGACTAGTAAGTATGCAAATGTTTTAATGTATTATCTCATTTGATCTTGGAAAGAACCCTAGTGTTTGCCTTTTATAGTAGTTGTGATAGAGTTGTTTCCATTTTATAGAGGAGGAAACTGAAGATGCTTACAGAAACCAAAGGCTTTGAATAGTGGTCCACAGAGCCGTAGGAGTCCATGAAGGTGTCTTTGGAACCCTCAAGAAAGTAAGAGAGAAGATAGTTTGACCTTTAATTTCAATCATATCTACTGTGATTTTATAAGCTGTGTATATTGGACTTGCATGTATGTTTTCCTTTGTATTCTAGATTCTACCAATAGAAAGGCATCTGAAAATTGATCAATTTCAAAGATCCAGTCTATCATCAGCATAACATATAGTAACCAGTCATCACAATACAACACAAAAAGGTAGATAGCTACGGAGCTGTCTCATTAGAGATCATCAGTTTCTCACATGAGGTTGAAATAGTCCTTGATTTCCTAACTCTTGCTTTATAAACAAAGATTCTGAGCCTCCCATGACTCTTGGGAGTTTGATTTCTACGCAGAAAGCTAGGATGAGCTGAACAATGCCTGGGTAAAATGTGTAAGTGGTGTGGCTGTGTGAGTTTGTGCCTCAGATTCAGTTATCCTTGATAAAGCAAAGCAAAAGTTCAGGGTGAAATCAGGACTGTCCCCAATTCTGTAAGTCACTTGATGCAGAGGTGAGCTATTAGGCTTGCCCCACTTAGATGAGGCCTGGACAGTTTCCAATTCCCCAGCTAATTAGGCAGCCCCTACTGCCCTGTGGACGTTTCCAATACTGCATACTGTCATAAATATAAGTAAAGCACTCTCTTGGCTGTGAAATCACTTGAAATTACAGTTTGGTTTTATTTTAGCACTCTTTGCCATCCATCTCTGTCCAAGTTTATTCCTAAAGACAATGTAATAAGAAAAGTCTCATAAAAGAATGAGATTTAAAGCCACCCAATCTGCACTAAAATGTTTTTCCTGATAAATAAGGCTTTTTTTAAAAAAAGGAATTAGACAAACAAAACACACAATGTTACAAATCAGAGTTTGCACCAAAGCTGGACACATGACCTGGAGCTGCATCCATGTATTAATTCCCACAAATAGGCAATGCATTTTTCTACCAGGGGCACCATTGCCTTTGTGACCTCAAAACCCATCATGGCCTAAGGGGCCTTTGTCTTCTCCCCCTTCTAGGGCTCCGCACCTTAGATAAAGTGGGTGAGGAGTAAGAACCTCCCAGTTGGGCTTTAATAAAACCCCTCTGTTAATAGTGTTTTGTAGTCTCCAGAGCAGTATGACAGCCATGTCTTTTCCTCTTATTTTTCCAACAAGTATTTATTGATGAGAAAACTTTGATTGTAATGATGGTTTCAGATGTGTATACACGTGTCAAAACTTCTCATATTGTACACTGAAAGTATTTTATGTCAAATTACCCCCCAGGGGATGGCCACGCCGCAATCCCTTCTCCTCCATTCTCCTCTCAGGATCTTGGGCACACATGCACACACGCCTGGAGTGAGTTTAAGCCATCAGGTCCGGGACTCGAACCGCAGTCAACTACATGGGAGTTCAGCAACATAGTCATTACACTAACTGCTGGTCTCTTCTTTTCTGTATATCTAAGCAAACTTCTTTGGCCTCTTATTTCTATCTTCCAATGTTTTAGCTTGGTTTCCATCTGGCCTCTTATTTCTATCTTCCAATGTTTTAGGTTTGTTTACATGTCCAGTAGTAAATCTTTTTTTTTTCTTTTTTTAGAGAGATTTTTACTACAGTGCACATGTGCTCACCAGAGAGACAGAAAGGAGAAACCCCACCCCCCGAGGATGGCCACACTGTAATCTCTTTTCCTCAATTTTCCTCTCAGGATCTTGGGCACACATGCACATGCACTTGGTATGAGTTTTAAGCCACCAGGTCCTGGTCTCAAACCATGACTGACACATGGAAGTCCACTGATGTAACCATTATACCATCTGCTGGTCCCTTAGTAGTAAATCTTAACCTCTAACTAGAGCTGTGCCTTTAAGATCGGCTTCAAAGGCACCATCAGAGTACAACAACTTTTATTAAATATTTTCAGAGTTCACACAATTCTATCAATGGTTGTTTAGTTTTTGTCTATTATTGTTGAGTTACTAATGAGAACACCTAATTCATGGAGTTGTTACAAAGATTAAATGAGTTAAACCATGTGAAAAACTTAGAACTGTGCCTGGTCCTTACTTAGTAGTCAGTGATGTTGGCTACTACTATTATACATATAGCATAATATTAAATGGTTTGTTTACACATGGAATTTTGGGTGGGAGAGGATTAGGGACAAAACAAAGATGGCTAACACAAAGCTACTGCCAGCAAGGAGCTGGTAATCTATCATCTGGTTTCAGTACAAGGCATAATGTGATTATTAAACTAAAAAGCAGCCAACCATGTTAGAAGAAGGGTGAAATTCCAATTTAGGGATGGGGGGTGTCGGCGTCCGCCCCCAGGCTTAGCGCTATTATGGAAGAAGCAGAAAAGATGAGACAAAAAAATAGAGTGGAAATGGACACAGGCAGCCTGAGCCTAGGTAGCAACTTGTGCCGCCCAGATGAACTGGACGTCTTTATTTATAGTACAAGGAGACATTACACATGTATGTTTCATGACACTTCATGGATTAGTTGCCAGGTTACAGACAATGAGAAGCAGTTAACAAATCTATAAGGGATTAGTCATACCCTGGGCAAGGTGTATCCCTTGCTGGTAATCCCATCTAGAGTAAATCTCATCTTCCTTTCTAATGCAGAGAACTAGCTGTTAGGTGTGGGGAAGGAGCTAAAGAACTTCTCTATAAGGAATGTGCCACCACACCCAGAGAAGTCTAAAGAACCTTTCAGATGCAGAGCAGGGATTGGATTTTACTATTTGGGGTCAAGATGTTTCTTGAAGTCCATCAGATGTGCCCCTAGTAATTTCCACCCTTGCTCTGTCTGCCACCAAGGAAACCCCAAAAGAGCATGGGGTGTTTGCTTGGCGCATGTCCCCACACCTCAGAGTCTCTCTCTTAAACGTGTCCCCACAGCGGGATTAGGAAAAACTTCATGGAGAATGTGGCATTTGAATGACTCTTAATGGACAAGTCAGGCTTAAACATGAGAGATGGGCAAGAATGGAGTAGGTGTGAAGAGTCAAGGGAACCACGTGGGCAAAGGCACAGAAGTGGGAAAGTATTCCTGAGTATTTGGAGGAAAAGCATTTTGGGATGCTTTGCTTTTAGGAGTCACAAGAAGTAAAGTCATAAAGGTAGGCTGAGACCTACCCGAGACCTCCAGTAGACATTAATGTGGAGGTCCTACAAGTACTTGTCAAGATCATCTTATATATACAGAACACAACGTTGCCTGCGACTGGATGTGGTGTGTGTTACAACTGGTAATAAAACTGAGTCACAAGCTGATTTTGATAAGCAGCACTAAAATTTGCTTGTTCGTGAACCAACTGATTGGATGCAATAAGAATGCAACATCACTTTTGCCACAGATGTACAACCTGAATCTAGTAACAAGGAAACAGACAAATCAAAATTGAAGAACATTCAATAAGCGACTAACATAGCTTGAAATAGTCAAAAGTGTCAGGATATTGAAAGTCAAAGGCAGAGGGACTGTATAGGAGGACACAGGATAGAAAGTTTGATATTTATTGCTCCTGCTATTTTGGACTTTTCTTTTTTAGTTGCTATTTCAAGAGAGATTAACGTGATGTTAAATCAGTACCTACTAATGTACCCAAATACTATGACTCAATAATAAATTGTGCTTGGGACCAGCAGTTAGCGTAATGGCTATGTCGCTGGACTCCCACGTAGTCGACCGCAGTTCGAGTCCTGGACCCGGTGGCTTAAACTCACACCGGGCGCGTGTGCGTGCGTGCCCAAGATCCCGAGAGGAGAATGGAGGAGAAGGGATTGCGGCGTGGCCATCCCCCCGGGGGGTGATTTCCTGCTTTCTATCTCTCTGTCTCTCTCTGTCTGTCTGGCGAGCGCACGCGCCCTATAGCAAAAACCTCTCAAAATAAATAAATAAATAAATAAATAAATAAATAAATAAATTGTGCTTCAGACGGAAAAAAAAAAAGTAACACATGGATCTGAGCTGGAGGCTTTTACTATAAAGGACGTTGTTGAGACTATTGGTGAAGCTTGTATGGGATCTAAGAATTATAGTTACATATCAGTATTAATTTCTCAATTCTAATGGTCATATTGTGGTTATAGTTGATTAGTAATTTGCTCTCAAATGAATTAGGGGAAGGGGGGAAGCTTTCTGTACTGTATTTGAAAATTTATTATTATTATTTTCATGCCAGAGGACATGTGCGTGAATACGAAAGAGAGAGAAAGAGAGAAATAACCCTCCAATGGTACCTGGTCACATCATGATCTTTTTTTTTCCCTCCAATTATCTATCCTGCCAAGATCCTGAGCACACATGTCCACACCTGGTATTTTTTTTTTTCTAACCACTGAGGCCTTGTCTTGAACCCTGAGTAGCCATGTGAAATCTAGATTTCCCTGCCTGTCATGTATTTGAAATTTTGTTTTGATATTATTACAGAATACGTTCAAAATTATTAAATGGGTTTTCCATGGGGAAAATAAGATTAAAATAAAATGTTATCAAGTTATCCTTCTAAAACAAAATTGCTGATGACTAGCTGGCATGGTTTCCTGAGGAGGCCACTTAGATTGTCAGTCATCTGTATGCAGAATGTGGCTCTATCTTTTTGGTCCAGGGAGGCCAGCATGACAGACACTGCTGTGCTTTTTGAGGGACCACATAGGAAGAAGCAGCATTGAGATTGCTCTTCTGCCTTGGATGATTCAGTCTTAGGAGCTTTGATCCCCTTACCTTGCTAAAAGAAGTAGAGGATAAAGAAGAATAAAAATGTCTGCTAATACCAATATGTTAATTGGCACATGGGCTGCTCTTCTGCTTGTAGGAAACATTAGTGGGTATAAGCGAAGTAAACCAGACTATGAAAGACAGACACCATATATCCCCATGCAATATATACTGAATATCTTCACTCTATGGAGGAATTAGAAAGATCCAAAAATATAATAGTAAAGAGGAAAAATATAGATACCAAAGCCTGTATGGGCAGGGGATGAACAGTAGAGAGTGGGTGGGAGGGGGTCATGGAAGAAATGCCTAACAGACATAAGAATGTAAAGTTATCCTCGGAAAATGATACATATGGTGATATCCTTGATTTGATTGTCATGTACTGCATGCATACTTTGAAAAATCATATTGTGTGCTATAGAGATAAACAACAATAAAATATGAATAACAAATCATAAAATTTAAAAAAATAAAAAAAGAGAGAAATACTAGCAAGTGTATTATGTCCTACCTTCATTTTTGATAAACATTTTGGGGATCTAGAAAATAGTTCATTGAGCCTCTCCTCTTTATCCCAGAACCATCAAAAACAACCTATAGATCAATAATAAAAATGTGCAACAACCTCCTACTTCAGATGGAATTTCAGTAACCTAATTATTCTGTCAGCACTGTTAGGGATTGTCCATGTTTGCGGTATCTGTCACAATGGAAATAAAGTTTACAACACTGGCAATCCCCACCTCACAGCCCAAGTATTCCCACAGCTGCCATCATACATCACCACCACAACTACAATCTACCATCCAGACTCTAACAGTGTCTTTCTAAAAAGACCAAGAGAAGTTCTATCTTGCCCAATTTCCTGAACCATCTCCTGGTGCCCAGCACTTGTAATTCCAAAGGCCAGTGATTAAAACCCTCAGTTTCCTGTTAAACACTTTGAATAATTTTTACTAACATATTTTTATGTTTATGTACATACACATCATAAGCCAGGTACAAGTCTGTTCTTTACATGTATCAATCCATTTGATTGTATTAGGTGGGTGCTGCTTTTATTCCTAATTGTATAAATGAAGATGCAGAGATTCTTTGAATCATTGCTCAAGTTTACATATATTTTAAGGTACAGAGGAGTGGGAATTGTTAGATTTGACTGCAAAGCCAAGCTTTCCATCACTTAAAAAAAATAGTTTTGTTCATTTCTTCCATGAATGAGAGATACAGAAAGAGCAAGAGAGACAGTACTCTCAAAAGAGCTCCGATGCTGCAATCCACCCCTAGCCTAAGCCAGCCCCAGATTATGGGCACTGAGTGCCCAGCGTACTCAGGAAGATCTTCAGACATGAACTGAGAATCCTCTCATGGGTCAGACTCACAGAGCTTTGTGTTTTACCACTGAACTACCACTTGACTCCTCCACTACTTTGTTAAAATGTTCTCTCGGTTATTTGATCTTCCTTTTTTTGTTCCCCGAGGGTGAATGCACTCACTGGAGAAGACAGAAAGACAGAAAGAGGGGAAAAGTGAGAAAGCAACCCCCATGGGGCATGGTCATACCATTATCCCTTCTCCTCCCATCTCTCCCTCCTTTTGGGATTTTTGTCATGCATGCTCCTGACATGTTTTTCAAGCTGCTGGGTCCAGAACTTGAGCCATGTAGAATCCAGCCACCTTAACTACCAGGCCATGGACTGGACTACAGTTTGGTGTTATCAATTAAATTATATAGCAATTCCAACATCTCTTTCTAGCTCAAACCTTGCAGTCATACCGTCTTCTGCTAGCGAGACCTTGGGTGAGTCTCTGGGTCTCAGTTGTCCTCACCTGTGAAATGGGAATAATAGCATTGCCTACCTTATAGACAGTGGTGAGAATTAATTTATGTATGTAAAACATTTAGAACAACACCTTGAATATGGTAAGTATTGAGTACATGAAGGCTATTACTATTATATAAATTAGAGTGTGCTGTGAGGAATGCTGTGTCCACTGAAACAGTACCCAGACAAAGATAGCTAATCAGACTATGGTAATCCCATTAGGCAGAGATTAATTTTTGTTTACAACATCAACAAAATAAATTTAGTTCTTCTATAGTTATGGATAATCAGTCATATGATTAAAGATACTTTGTTTTTCTTTGCAAGCCATTCAATTCACAAGTATTATAGAGGAGTTGTTCCCTGTTTCAGCACTGCAGTAAGTGTAAGAGCCCAACAAAAAAGGTACAAGATAGTTGCCCTCTCTTCAACAGTCCATTCAAAGAGACTGGCATAGAAAAAATAACCATGAGGAATGCTAGGCACATAATTAAGTGTTCAGTAATATGGCATTTATTAGAAGAGATGTAAGAGTTCAGCAGACAAGAAAGAGGTGAGTTGGAATCAATATTCATAATTGATGAGAATATTCACTCCTAAAGCATGCAGCAGAGCTGACTACTTGAGCGTTAGTCAAAGTCAGAGTCAGCCTAGTCTGATTGATAGACATTGGGACAAATGTCAGATTGCCAGTTCCTCATGCTTCTCAGTAAACCTCCATTCCCTCTCAGGACTGTTTGCCAGTCAGAAACTTTCACTATTTAATTCAGCCTATGTTCTTTTTCTTCATAAAACTCATCACTGTCTGACTTGATCACATATTCACTCATTTGTATCTTTCCTGTGTTTAACATTGAATTGTCAGATCCTTAGTAGTGGGAGCTTTGTTGCTTCAGTGCAGAATTACCAACCCCAACAAGAATGCCTAGAATCTATAGATGCTCATTAAATATTCTTCTGGGAAAAGGAATGAACAGTCATCATTTCTGATCTCTTCAGCTTTCTGTTTTGTTCCAAGGCCAAAATTTTCAGTGCTGAAGCCTTAGTTGCTACGGAAGATGATAATAGTTGCTGATGACTGAGGCTTGCAATGGGCCACACTATGTAATGTGGTCCACACAACCATCTCATGAAGTAGAGAATGTTATTCGTCCCATCTTACTGATGCTGGAACTGAGACTTAAAGATATTGTATAAAATGTTCAGGCTCATGTACCTAACACATGACTGGCTTGTAATAAGAATTGATGACATACCCTATGCTCTCCAACTTTATGTTTTATGTCAACTTCTCGTGGTGATCGGGCATGCCCATAATTTGAGGCACGAAGCTGATTCTTGAAGAGGTGAGGATGAAGGCAGAATGGGTAAGAAACTTGGTGATTAGCTATTAGAGATTTAATTATGTCCCCCCTCCAAAAGCATATGTTGGAGTTCTAACCCTTAGTACCTCAAAATGTAACTGACCATATGCAGAAACTGGGTCATCATAGATACAATTATTGGGTTGTCAGAAAAGTCATGACACATTTTTGCATAGAAAAACAGGAAAATATGTCATGGCTTTTCTGAAGACCCAATAGTTAAGAGAAAGCTATACTGGAATCTAAATGTAAGATGGGACCTAAATCCAATATGACTAGTAACTTTATAAAAAGGAGAAATTTTGACATACAGATGCTATGTGAGGGCAAAGGCAGAGACCATGGTGATTACTAGCAAACCACCAGAACCAGGAGAGAGGCAGAGAATAGATTTCTTCCTCATAGCTCTCACAACCCTGCTGATACCTTTATCTCAGACATCTAACGTAGAGAACTGTGAGGCAAGAGATTTTTGTTGTTTAAGCCACATCATTCGTGTAGTTTGTTATGGTAGCCATAGCAAACCATCTGAGTAGAGGTAGGCAAGAAGGGGACTGAGGGAGAGAAAAAAAAAAAAAACTTACAGCTCCTGTTATCCCATCCCAGCCTCTTATACTTCTACCCAATTTGGCATTCTGAAGACACAGTTTCCTTCTGGCAAGGAATGATTAATGTTATATGTCAACTTGATTGGCCTTAAAGGATGCCCAGGTAACTGGTAAAACATTAGTTCTGGATTTCTATATGAGCATGCTTCTGGAAGATACTGGCATTTGAAATGATGGTATGAGTATAGGAGATGACCCTCCCAAGTATAGGTGGACATTATCTAGTCCATCGAAGGTCTTAATAGAACAAAAGGATGGAGGAAGGGCATATTTATTCTCTCTGCGTGAGCTGAGACATTCATCTTTTTCTGTCCTCAGACATCAGTATTCCTGGTTCTTGGGCTTTCAGACTCAGATCAGTACTTACACAATCATGCCCTGCACTGTATCCTGCTCCCAACCAACCCTTAGGATTTGGGGCTTGGACTGAATTACAACAGCAACTTTCTTGGTTATTCAGCTTGCTGATGGCATATTTTGGGTCTTATCAGCTTTCAGAACCACATGAAACAACTTCTATAATAAATAGCTCTCTCTTGCTTTCTCTCTGTCTCCTCTTTCTTGATAGGTCATATAAAGGGTCTTCAATAAGTTCATAGAAAATGTATATTATGAAAAATTATGCATGGAGTTTTAAAAATTGTACCAAAATAAGTTTATACTTCAATTCTATTTTTTTACAAGCATTTTGAAGTCTTCTCATGTATTTCCTATAGGTTATGCTTCTCTGGAGAATACTAATACACCAGTCAAGTCTTTCTGAGTGATTTCTTGAAAGAAGGTAAAAGTGAGCTTCCTGAATCCTCTTGTTAGCTCACAAGGCCCACAAAATAGATCACAGTGCTGGGAATAGCCACTGAGAGACCATTGTCCCTTATGAAGAAAGCTGCAGAGACTTTACAGACTCTGTGGCCTTACCAAGCTTGGACTATTTCAGATCTTTGTACATGGATAAACTTCAGAAAGTCTCACAGAGCTGGATTTCTCGCACATCATCCGTTGGTGGCCCTGCTTGATGGATCAAGTTGGAAACAGGACACTTAAGGGGAAGTCACATCCTTAATCTCTGCAGTGCCTGCTGTAGGGTATTGATTCCATTGTCCTTTAACCCTCTAGCATGGAGCTGATATTACATTACTGGTAATGAAGAAAGAAGTCTGCCAGGAATTGTAAATGGCTGGAATTCACTATTATAGGTCTTTTTACATCAAAAATAACAAGGACTCAAGACCGATTTCTTGAAGAATGGCAGGAAAAAATGGTTATGCCAACTTAAGTTCCCATATCTATCCCCACAGATGTACTCAGGGTCATTCTAAGCCCCAGCAATTTCTGTTCTGGACATAACTGTCCTGCCATGATAAAAGAATCTTTCTTCACAAATGAGATTGGTGTTTCATTTCTGTAACACAAAGGTCAGTAAACTTTCCTATAAAGGGCTAAATGATAAACATTTTCGGTTTTGGGAACCACGTGGTATCTGTTACAGCTGTTTCTTTGTACCACTGTTGTGTGAAAATGGTAATAGACCATACATAAGCAAATGGGTGTGATTGTGTGTCAATGAAACTGTATTCACAAAAATACAGTTTTTGTGAATTGGCCCTTGGCCCTAGTTTGTGGACTATGGTGTGGATACTTTGTTGTGCAGCATAAAACACCTGGAATTTTTGGTGCTCATGGAAATAATATCCCTGTTACCAAAGCTTTGGTGTCCATATCTTTCCTGGGAAATAATATCTCAGGACCCAACTTCTTTTGCACCATATTATCAAACAGGAGACAAGAATGAATAAATATATATTCCTTTTTAGGACTCCATATTGCCTACACTGAACTGAAGTGATACTAACTTGTGACCCTCTAATTGCATCCCCTAGACTATATCAGCCCCAAAATTTTGTGATAAAGAACAAAGACAAAATTGCCTTACAGTGTATCTCCTTCAGTGATGAAATGGCATTGATGAAAGAGGACTAGACTCTGTATGTCTGAAGCCCTGGCTTTTTGTACCTGTCTCTGCCCCTGACAGGCCCAGTAACCCCTCACAGTCATTTTCTCTCTGCAGTGTGACAACTTGTTCCTTACTTGCTTTATGCAATTGTCATGAGGATAAACTAAAAAGAGCAAGGTAAGAAATGTGAAAGTATTTTTTAAAAAGTTAAATTGAAGCTACATTCAGCTTTATTACAGAGGTACAGATCTATTTTTCCAAGGAAACCACGGAGGTAAGAAGGATATTTTTCTTCATAGATGAAAGTGTTGCAACTGAAATAGGGCATTGAACCCTCACCATGCAGAGGGACCAGGACAAGACAAGGCAACAAGCTTCCAGATGAAGCTGGGTCAGTTCTAAGATTTTCTGTTAGACTGGTCAGTTGTGTCATTTAGATCTAAATTGATTCCTTTCACTTTTAGTTGTTTCCTAGCAAGTTTATTGAAAAGAGCAGGTGCTCATTATTGAATTCCCTTGTTTATTTTCCCCCAGATCTGTTATGTCAGTATGTATCTGGCTTGATAGGTTTCATTTCTATGTGATAAAAACACAAAGCCCTTTAAAAGTTTCATTTTACTGCAAAAAAGAAAATAGCTATATATGGTGATGTGGACGAGAATGAAAGGGAGTAATTCTCTGACAAGTCTAAATGTCAGTGTATTTTTTTTTTAACAATAGAACTTATAGAGTCTGAATGTGGGCTAAGAGATAAATTCTTATAGGGAACTCCTATTTGGATTTAAGCCTTGGGTGATGGTGAGAGGATTCAGTATAGGAGAAAGAGAAGTGGGGTTAGGAATACTGGTTTGAGTCCAGGATCTGCCACTAACTTGTAGTGTGATGTTGACTAAGTCATTCACTCATTGTAGACTTTCAGTTTCTCATTTGTAAAATGAAGGATTTATTGGGTCATTGGAAAAGTCATGATATACTTTTATATTTTTCTATCCAAATATGCATCATGACTTTTCTGAAGATCCAGTAATTTAATGTGCTTTAAGCCTCTTTTCTCCACTTACTTTCTACAAAATAAGAATTCTATTACATGATGCATAAGGCAATAGTGCCTGCTATCGATTTTATCATTTATTTGTTTGAAAACACTTATTGAGGTACTATTATGAGTACAATTGTAAATAAAGATGGACTTGGTCCCTTGATTTCTTGTGTCCCATGGAATAGAGATAATCTGTCTCTTTCCTCCCTTGAATCAGAGAAGCAGAAGAATTTCAATGCTATCATTGTTCAATTGCTGTTTTAGCCCATTCATTTGAACAGTCCAAATTTTATATGCATCATAAGACAATATTGACCTGGCCTAGAAAAAGATTTTGCTGTGGTAGTAAACATGAAGTTTTAATGTGCATGCAGAATGTTTTTTACTTAAATATTACTGGAGGAAAGAGTTTCCACTTTGGAGGCAAGAGTTTTTAGGTTTTAAATGCTCAGAGACTGAAGGGAGCCTTGCAACCTCACCAGAGGCCTTGAGTCCCACTGGCTCAACCAGTAGACTGAGTCAAGAGGCTTAGAACTGGGAGCTAGTTTACCTGGAGAGATAAACGAGAGCCTTAAACAGGCTCTTCAGGGAAGTGAACACAGCCTAGAGTTCCAGAAAACATAGAGTATGAAAGAAAGAAGTATAGCAGCATAGAAGTATCCAAAAGGAGTGGAATGACTAAGGAGAAATAGGTAGAGGATGAATATGTGGAGAGAATAGGCCAAATAAAATCCACCTCTGTATCTGTAGAATCTAGCAAAGTATTTAGTACATGGCTAATTATAATACATGTCTAAACTTTGTGAGGACAGTGTTCTAGTCTGTTTGCTTTATTCTTTTTTCCCCAGTTAAGTACATGCCCTTGAACAAAAGGTTGTTGTAGACCAGACCAAGGATGATGGCTCACAGAGAGAGAGAGAGAGAGAGAGGGAGAAGGGGAGGATCAGAAGAACCAGAGATATTAAAAAGGGAAACTAGATTACATTTAGTAATGGACTGGATGTAAGGGCAGTGGGAAGAGTAAAGGATGACTTTCAGTCTTCTGACATGGGTAACTAAGTGGATGGTGAGGCCATTCACTCAGAGGGGGAGCCCAGGTTTTTGAACCAAATATGGGAACTGCTGAGTAAAGGATGGAAGCTGGTCTTGGTACTGAGGTTTCTGTTTCCAGCTTTGTTTCTGCTCCCAGGATATCTTTTTTGTGTGTCATATTCTGAGGAAAAAAAGAACAAACATTTGTGGAATGAGTAGACTCTGGGAACAGTCTGCAGTCAGACACAATGAGAGTTAAACTAAGTGTGCATGCAGCAAATAGTCTAGACCTCCCAACTTCAAGAATTCCAATGCTGGAGTAATGTCCTGAGGTTTCTAAAAGGATACACAAGAAAAACTACTTGGGGATATTTCACCTAATGTCAGTTCTATATCTCAGCTCACATACAGATAGAAGGTTTGCCTTTCATCTATAAAGCTATATCTCTTCAGTGACTCCTTGAAATTTTGAGATTGTCACTTTCAAAGGTTCCTTCCTAGCATCATTTTTGAAATTAAGTTCTGACGAAAGAGAGCCACATCTTTAAACATTATATCATGTAACAAGATGAGAAATAAGCACTTAACCAGTGAAAATGCTTATGTTTGGAATTTCTTCTTGATCTTTTTTTTTTAGAGACATAAGTTTGGGACTTTTGTTAGTGGAGATTGATTGCTACAGCATAATATTCAGTATGTATTTGTGTGTATTTAAGGTGAGACAAATTCATTGACATTTGTTTTGGTCAAGTCTGAGTAACAGAATTTAACTGGATTTTTTACAAAGGCAACTGTCATAAGGGAGTCAAGTGTGGAAAGAGCATTGAAATGTAAGTTAGAGGATCTCTATTTTAGCTTTATTTCTGTTATTAACTAGCCACGTGACCCTAAGCAAGTCTATTCTTCTTCTGTAGATCTCAGTTTCACTAAATAAAAAATTAGGGAGGGAGGCAGCAGGTGATGTGGTGGCTAGGGTGCTAGACTCCTATATGGCTAACTATGGTTTGAGTCCCAGACCCAGCAGCTTGAAAATCACTACAGACATGTGTGTGTGGGTGCCCAAGATCCTAGAAGAAGAATAGAGGAGAAGGGACTACAGTGTGGCCATCCCAGGGTGGGAGGGGAGAATTTCTCACTTTCCTTTTCTCTGTCCTTTCCCTCTCTCTCTGGTGAGCACATATGCCCTATGACAAAAACCACTAAGAAAATAAATAAGGGCTTGGTGCAGAGGTGGTGGCAGTGGCCGAGAAAATCTGTGGGTGACTGTGTCTTCAGGAGATTGTGCTATACATCCTTCTGGACCTGGGGATTTAGAACCTGAAGCTCCCCATTCCTCTCAACACTCACACCATTTCATACACCCACCCAAGGACTCATTTTGGGGTTCTCATTGACTTTCAGAAAGGACACAAGCTCCACTCTGACCCCAGCTCAGTTGGCCACCTGCCTTCACCGTGATGACCCTTCTTCCATGACCCTACAGTGACTTGAGCATTCTGTGAATGGCACAGAAGGGATTTGGAGCCAGTAGGGGATCACTGGGTCAGCTATAAGTTGTCCCTGGAGGCAGCACAGCTGGCAAAAGCCCTACAGGAGCTGAAACAGGATGGCACTGGGGAAGTATGACTGTTAATGAAGCTGAAGAGAAATTAAGAGGCACCAGAAGGAACTTCCTTGATCAGAGATAGTTCGCATTCAGGCAAACTACCAATAATATCTGTTAAAAACATCAACTAGACCGACTAATCTGTGAATCAAATATCAAAATGGGAAATTCATATTAGACTCTATCATTGGAGTCAAGTCCAAGCTTAAACAATTCGACAGTGTGGTTCACGTTCGTCTGATCAACTACTATCTGCAGATGTGCAAGAACAAGCAGTCCTGCAGAATGATACTGTTCACTTTTATTTGACCAAACTATTCTACACACCAGCATCCTCTCAGCAACATCTCTGTAGACTCACCATTAACAAATGCACTGGTACTATCCGGGGACTGCCCTTACCAACAAGACTAAAAGACTACTTGGAAAAATGTAAGTTCCAGGTGTAAGTGTTTCTCTTTATCTAAACATGCCTCATATAGAATATCTCCAAATGCAGCTATATAAAAGAGAACCAAAATTTTAGTGACTGCTCTGGATAGCTATGCAGAATTCTTCCTAAGAACAGCTGAAGACAATCTAATCTAAATGCCTGAAGAGGTAGGTAAGTATTTAATGTTCCCCCAGATACTCACCTGAGTGATGCTTCCCTTCCTAAGGCTGACCAATAATAGTTCATCCTTTTAAATTAAAGGTGGGATGTCCCAAGTAAGGGCTGAAAGAGCATTTTGTCAGACTGTCTTGTCTTTCTGAGATTCCTTTCTCTTAAGTAAGAGATCCATGCTCCAGAAGTGGAGACAGAACTCCATACAGGAGTACTGAAGTGGGAGGAATCAAGCAGACACAGACTGGATTTCAAGTTTATATGCCTGATGGTCAGAGTTTGTTTTAGGACATATTATATTTTGAATTCTGATGTACCAAGAAGTTTGTTAAACAGATCATGCTTTGGGTATTTATCCCTCATTTTATGCAATTAACCAAATCAACAAATAAAAACATGACCATGAAATTTTGCATTTGTCTTTTTATTACACATATGAACTCTCTTATGTGAATGAGTATTGTAGGAATCCATTTAAAGGGAGTCTTATTTCAGAACTTTTTAAAACTGGTGAAAATGGAAGAGACTTTCTCTTTTTCTTTAAGGCTAAAGAGAAAAATGTTATGCTATACAGGTGCAACTTAATTTTTGTTAATAAAAACCAATATAGATATAGACATTTTATCCTTTGGGGTAGCTGGGTCCCAACCTGCTGCCATTAGCTTTTTTTGGAAATGGATTTATAAATTTCCAGGTCACCCTTGAATTGTCTAACCATGGACATGTCCCTTCCACCATGTAGAATACTTTGACTTAATTTTCCTCCAGATATAGGATACCTGCCTGTTTTCCAAAGTGTTTATTTACTACCTGTTTGCTTTCCAACATTTTTATTTATCATTTGATTAGAATGCATTAAATAATAAATAACAAAGATGAACTAAATAGGCTCTGTCCCTTTCAGCTCTGAGGATCTAAGAAACTGAACTGAGTAGAAAGCTATTCTGTTTGTGGACATTTGGGTTGGTTCCATGTCTTAGAAGTTGTGAATAATGCTGCAATAAACATAGATGTGTAAGTGTTCTTTCCGACTTAGAATATTCCTAATCTTTGGGTCGATACCCCAGGAGTGGAATTACTAGGTTGTAAGGTAGTTCTATTTGTCTCTGAGGACTCTCCATGTTGTTCTCCACAGTGGCTGTACCAATTTACATTCCCATCAACAGCGTAGAAAGTTTCCTTTTGACCACAGTGTCGCCAGCACTTATTCTTTATATATTTTTATTCTTAGGCCTCCTGACTGGTGTTAAGTAGTATCTCATTGTAGTTTTGATTTGTATCTCCCTTATGATGAGAGATGCTGGACATTTTTTCATATGCTTTTTGGCCATTTGTATGTCTTCCGTAGAGAGCTGTGTGTTCAGCTCATTTGCTCATCTTTTAATTGGGTTGATCAAGCTTTTGCATTCCCTCTATATTCTGGTTATCAGTCCATTATCTGAGGCATAGTTTGCAAATATATTCTTCCACTCCAAGGGTTGTAAATTCACTCTAACTATTGTTTCTTTTGGTGTGGAGAAGCTTTCTAATCTGACGTAATCCCACTTGTCTATTTTGGGGATTATTGAACAGATGAATGGCTTGAAAAGTGTGGAACATATACACTATGGAATACTACTCAGCCATAAAAAAAAACAATGATAACTTGACATATGATAGAAAGTGGATAAATATGGAAGATTTACTGCAGAGTGAAGCAGGCCAGACTATGAAAAAGAGGTATTGTATGTCCCCACTCAGTATATACCAAATGTCTGTACTCTATGGCAGAAACTGAATGATTTGAAGTTACAAAAGTATAGAGACCAATGGTGATACTGGAGACAGTGGAGAAGGAGGGTAGGAAATGGGGGAGGGTGAGAGGGAGGTATCAAGAGGAAGAAAATAGAAGCAAAACATTTAAGGGACCCAAAATGGAAAGAAATCTGTTGATTTTAATGCATATGGTAACATCTTTACTAGACCAATATGCAGTGTATTCAGGATTGGAAAATTCATTTGGTATGCTGCAATGATACACAGTGATTGAATATAAAAAATAAATAACTAAATAAAAAAGAAAGCTACTCTGAAATAACTGCTATGAACTACTGTGAAATGAACTTAGAGTAAATAACTACCCTGGTCAATACCTTTGGTGCCGAGCTCATTGAAAAGACAGTAACCAGTACATGAAAAGATAATTATAACAGCTTATTATTTTCATTAATCATGTTCCTATCCTAGAAATTAATCCAATGTCTTTCCTCCCTAAGGAACTGGCCTAAGGAGCTGAGTTGCAGTTCTGAGAAGTAAAGAGCTCTATGTTCTTTTGAGAGAACACCAACTGGCCTTAGTTTAGCCCAAAAGTGCTGGCTAGGAGGCCTTGGCTAAGTACAGAAGGTGACTGTAGACTGGGATATAGGTCATCAAAAGTAACCACACTTAGGGACTTAAAAAGTAAGGACAGGGCTGTAAAGACCTCCCCAATTATACTTAAATCATCTTTCCCCTCTGCCCAAATATAAAAGGAGTGCCCCATAATGCACTGGGATATTGAGGCTGTTTCTCAAACAGCAAGCACAGCCTTTCCAATCTCATAAAGAAAGAAGCTGAGGTAGTTAACACCTCTGCAGTTTGGCTAGGGCTTATAGGAACTAATCACCTGTGCTAGTTTTGTGATTAGAGTCTGTATCTCCTCTGGACACTGAGTCTCCATCATTGTCAGCTCAGAGCTGACAGAATGAAAACAACCAAGTCATGTTCTCTAAAAGTCAGAGTAGAAAGTGTGAAGCCAACTGTGTGGGGTGGAAGAATTTGCAGTGCTTGATAAGTGGCTCCAGAGGCTGAGCTTAAGTCCATGAATGGTCTCCTGGTCTTTCTTTTGAAAAGAATCATTTTATAACAGTATTTATACATGGCCTGTGCTAACTGCAGCAGTGTGAGAGGAAACATAAATGTTGACACTTTGTGTGCTTCACCAGCACCCCAGTAACCACAAGACAATTCCTCTTCTCAGACTTAGAAAGATCACTGAGAGATCTGTCATATCCTGGCCCCAGAAATAGGAGTATAGAGCCTCAATGTTTAAACCTGGGATGTACCTCAGGTCATACTGAGTTAGCGGCAACATTGAAACAAAAACTAGACTTCCTTTCCTGAATAATAAACAATAGCTACTTTTTCTACCAGTGGCTCTCAACTGGAAGCAGCTCCATTACACAAGTAACATTTGAAAATGTGTGCAAATATTTGGGGCTGTTAGAGTGACTTAAGGCAAATATGTTGTTGACATTAATACCCAGGGACCTGCAATGCATTAGACAATCCCGCATTATAAAATGTCATCATGTCCCATTAACATCCACTGTGCATCCACACCAGGCTGTGTCGACTTAGAAAAATACAGGGTCGTGGCTTTATCTTGTCCTCTTTCTCTCCTAAAAAGAAAGTGTGGGGACAGGAGCAGATTAGAGATCTCAGTTCCAGTCCTAGCTCTGGTATCACATCATTGTGTGGCCTTAGACAAGCCCTCTTATCTAGACTTCTATTACCAAGTCTATAAAATTGTAGTTTAGCTGAGGTGGTTGCCAAGAACTTTTCCAATGAAACATTTGGGTCCTGTTTCTTTCAGAGTATGATCCTGGGACCACATGAGCAGCAGTTTATTAAGAACTCAAATTTCTGAACTTTATCATATATCTGTTAAATCAGACTTTATGAAGATGGGCCACTGGATTCTGTATTCACTGCCTACTTTCCACTCCATGATTCTGAAGTACAAAAAGTTTGAGAACTAGGGTTCTAGTATTCTAAATGGTGGACTTGTACTTGAGCAGCTAGCACCTATGGATTATAAAGAGGGTTCCTACAGCCTATTCAGAGCCACAGCAGTATTTGTGTGATGGCAGGCCTAGCTATCCTCCCTGTAGCCCCACTAGTGCACTCAGGGTCCTCTGTGGACTCCCTCCCAGATTGGTGGGACATATGGTTGGGGGGAGAGAGCCAGTTCAGGGGATGGCACTGGTGGAGGCGGAGGGTCTCAGAGGGAGCAGTCTGACTTTTTAAGCCTGCAGAATTTTCTTCTCTGACAACTAGGAGGAGACAGCCTGCTCCTGTTACAGCTGCCCACCTAGCACCTGGTTTCTCAAGCAGCTGCCTCTGTCAGAGCTGTAAGTGCAGGCTACATGGTTCGATTGCTGCTAACTACAGAACTCCTTGACTCAGACTGTGCCTCTGTTGTCTCTGCACACAATTCCAGCAGCTGACTTCTCCATCTTGGTACAGTGGATAGGATTGTCAACAAACATTTTGTGTGCAGCACACTCAGAGAATTGATGCTTTCTTTCTGTTTGCTCATAGAGTGCTTTGCTTTTCCACTCAACAACCCAAAGTTAAAGGCTACCATCAGTGTTCAAAGCCAACAGGAAAAGACAGAATTCACCTCTGGCTAGTGTGGTAGAAGATGGCTCTTGGAACTTAGAAATAAATGAATAAATAAAGTGTCAAACTGATTGCTCTTATTTATTGTGGGAAAGATGCAGGTGTTGTGTCCTGGGGAAACCTGGAGATTTATTGCCTGGTATTCTAGATGACCTTCAGGCCAACAGGCCATCGTTAATCTCCCTTCTAAATAATACAAACAGTATTGGCCACTGTTTCCTCAGTGTCTCTAAGGGATCACAAGCCCTTTTAAGAGAATGGAGAAAGGGGAAAAATCAGTTTCCAAGTATAAGCTAGTGTTCCAATGTAGGGTATGTACTCTCCCCTATGGAGAACAATCTTTCTAAGTTTAATTTACCTGAAGTCATGGAATACAAGATGAAGGCAGGACTTATAAATACAATTTACAATATCAATATATCTCTACTGTGCTATTTCTTAAAAATTAATAATGTGCCTTCCCTTCTACTGCCCTTCCTGAAAGAAAAGAAAAGGAAAAAAAAAAACCATTAAAGTAATGTTACAGTGGCTAGCCAAGGGCACCAATTTCTACTCAGAGTAAATGTCAAAGAATGCATGTCTACCATTCAATGGTTTGATGTGGAAATTTAATTACAACTAATTAGTTTATTGAAGGTAAAAAATAAATCAAAACAAAGGCCAAAAGGCAATGTGTTGTCAGTGAGGTAGGGCCCATTTTACACCTGTTGGAAAGCTTCCTGGTTATTTATCTACCCTGACAGGAAGTAGTTTTGGACCTGACAGAGTTGATAAATGTAGTGAACACTGGCCCTACACTTTAAAATCAATATAAAATATTTTTCAGGGTAAACCTGATCAAGCCAGCATACCAAACACAATGGCTAACAACCAGCATGGAGTCTAATTGTTTTAATGAGCTTCAGGGGACAACTAAAAATTACAAGAGAGAAGACAGAGGGAGATAATGCTGATAATAGGAAAATGATCTTGGCTTGGTTCAAAGAAAATTTTATCGAATAAAAAAGATCTTTGGAATGTGAATGGGACATGTTACAGCAGAGCACAGTAAAATTCAGGCAAGAAATTAGCAGATGTTCTGCAAGAGCTCTTTATAGTTAGCCTGCAATATGGGGCTGAAAGTGTGAACTATGGATCAGAACTGTGCACAGCAATAGGTGCACTAACCTCATGGTGGAATAGTCTAGATTAGAGACATCCAGCTACAACTTCTATTTTCCCTGGATCCGTTTGCTTAGTTATAAGGGCAAATATTTATAAAGAATTCTGGAGAGTGATCAGTAAATGGGTCTATGTCCCTTCCCTTAAAGGGCTCACAGTAAATTAAATAAGATAGCAATATAGACAGAAATCCACAGGGCATGCAATGAGCACTGTAATTAAAGGAGATACAGATGTTGAGAAACAATGGAACAGGTGCACCAAGTTCAACTTGTCCAGAGAAAAATCCTGGGAACTTTCCTAGAAGGCAGAATCAGGTAATGACTTTGAACCAGACTCTGGAGTTAAGATTGAGTTCATATCTTGGTTTTGCCAGTTACTTATATGTGTGTGACTTTGAGCAAGTCAATAATCATTATGAGCCTTAGTTGCCCCAAGTATAAAATGGGAACAATAATAGTACATACCTCACAGGGGTGTGCAGATCAAATGAACAATCCATGGAAAGCACTACGCACAATTTTTGTCACCCAAAAAATACTCAGAAAAGAAAAGCATGTTTATTCATTCCTTTATTTTTTAAGCAGTGGATGCTATCAGCTATAAGGAGGTATTCTTCTAATGCACAAGTTCTAGGGATGCTGCCATTCTATTCCCATAAGGAGATAAAATGGAAAGACTTTTTCTAGAAGTCTTGCATAGAAGTTGCTCAGCAAACTTAGGAAAGTTATTTCTATGACTACTACTGACATTTGTTGCTCTTTGTTATTCTAAAGTTGACTATCACGCGTAGGTCTTAAAGAAAGCAGGTAATTAAACACACATGTATGTGGACATACACACATATGAACATGCTATAAAGGCACACATATTTATCTTGTCCTAGGCCTTGTGTTAGTTTAAAAAAACTCATGGAGACCAGCAGTTGGTGTAATGGCTATGTTGCTGGACTCCCATGTAGTTGACCTCGGTTCAAGTCCCAGACCCAGCAGCTTAAACTCATACTGTGCACGTGTGTGTGCATGCCCAAGATCCCAAGAGGAGAATGGAGGAGAAGGGATTGTGGCATGGCCATCGGCCCTGGGGGGTGATTTCTCATTTTCTGTTTCTTTCTGTCTTTCTGGCAAGTGCACGTACCCTATAGCAAAAACCTCTCAAGAAAAACAAAACTGCATTATGTTACTATCAAATCAAGGATATTACCATATATATCTTTTCCATCAGAGAACTTTAAATTCTATATCTGTCTTGTACTATCTCCCTAAGCCCCTCCCACCCATCTCCACTATCTACTCTCCTCCCCTATAGTGTCTGGTATTTACACTTGTCTTTCCCAGTGTTGTATCTTCAGGTCAATTTCTACCATACAGTGCAGACACTCAGTATATATTCAGCAAGGATATACACTGTCTTTCATACCCTGGCTTACTTCACTTAATGTTAAGTCTTCTATGTTCATCCACTTTGTGTTGAATAACAGGTCCTCATTGTTTCATATAGCAGAGTAATATTCCATTGTGTACATGTGTCACATCTTTTCAATCCAGTCATCTATTCTTGGGCACTCATGTTGATTCCATGTCTTACCAATTGTGAATAATACTTCAATGAATATGGATGTGCAAGTGTCTTTCCAACTGAATATTTTCCTGTCATTTGGGTAAATACTGAGGATTGAGATTATGGGATCAAATAGAAGTTCTATTTATAGGTTTCTGAGTAATCTCCATATTGCTCTCCATAGTGGCTATACCAATTTACATTCCCACCAGTAGCGTAGGAGGGTTTCCTTTTCACTGCATCCTCACCAGCATTTATCTCATTAAATCCTCATATCAAACCATATAAAAAATTGCTACTATTCTGCATTTACAAACGAAGAATAGGGATTGACTAACTTGCTATGGTGGTTAAGTTTATGTGTCAAACTGACTGGGTCATGGGGTGCCCTGCTATGTGGTCAAACATTATTCTGGTTGTTTTAGTGAAGGTATTTTTGGATAAGATTAGCAATTTACTCTATAGAGCAAAGCAAATTGCCTTCTATAATGTGCATGGAATTTTTCTAATCACTTGAGACCCAAATAGAACAAACAGGCTAACCATCTCCCCTATAAGAAGAAATTTCCCAGCCAACTGTCTTTGGACATAATCTATACCACTGGCATTACTGAGTCTCCATCTGCTCATCTTCATAATGGAATGGCATCATTGGCTCTCCTGGCTTTCCAATTTACAGATTTGGACTTGTCAGCCTCCATAATAACATGAGCCAACTGCGTTATTTTTTGGTTTTGCTTTTTTGCTGATATTGATGGCTCATGGCAAAGCAAGGCTCTCTGAGTCCCTCTCCTTCTTCAAAGGGCCTGGGATGGAAACTGTCAAGGAGGAGAGCTTGTCAGTATGATGGGGAATGAATGGGAGCAGGGCCTCCCAAGCAGTTGAGAGTCTCTCTCTTCCTCATGCTCTTGCTGGGAATGGTGGTCCAGAGACTCTACTCCTTAGGGGCCATGAGGACAATGAGGTCAACCACGCTGTTGCTGTAGCCAAATTCATTGTCGTACCAGGAAATGTGATTGACAAAGTGGTTGTTGAGAGCAATGCCAGCCCCAGCTTCAAAGGTGGAGTAGTGGGTGTCACTGTTGAAGTAGCAAGGGATGACAAGTGTAGCTCTGAATGCCTTTAGGGGACCCTGAAATGCCTGCTTCACCACCTTCTTGATGTCATTGCATTTGGCAGCTCTCTCCAAGTAGCAGGTCAGGTCCATGATCAAAGCATTCGGGGTGGGGACAGGGAAGGCCATGCCAGTGAGCTTCCTATTCGGCTCTGGAATGGCTTTGCCCACAGTCTTGTCAGCACTGGTCAATGCTGGGATGGTGTTCTGGGGAGCCCCATGGCTATCACACCACAACTTCTTCTAGGGCCATCCATGGTCTTCTGAGTGGCAGTGATGTTGTAGACTGTGGTAATGATTCCCTCCTGGATCCCAAAGTTGTTAAGGATGACCTTGGCCAGGGTGACTAAGCAGTTGGTGGTGCAGGAGGCATTGCTGACAATCTTCAGAGAGTTGTTGTACTTCTCGTAGTTCATGCCCATCACAAACATGGGGACACCGTCAGAAGGGGAGAGATAATTTTTTTTTTTTTTGGAGAGGTTTTCGCTACAGGGCGTGTGCGCTCGCCAGACAGAGAGAGAGAGACATAGAGACAGAAAGTGAGAAATCACCCCCCAGGGGGGATGGTCACGCCGCAATCCCTTCTTCTCCATTCTCCTCTCGGGATCTTGGGCACGCACGCACACACACCCGGCGTGAGTTCTAAGCCACCAGGTCCAGGACGCGAACTACGGTCGACTACATGGGAGTCCAGCGACATAGCCATTACGCAAACTGCTGGTTCCCAGATGATGAGTTTTTTGACCCGACACTTAAATTAAGCCCCAGCCTTCTCCATGGTAATAAAGGAAACATACTCGGCACCAGCATCATCCCATTTGATCTTGGTGGGATCTCACTCTTGGAAAATGGTGACGGACTTCCCACTGATGGCAAACTTCTTATTCTCAGCCTTGACAGTGCCATTGAACTTGCCATGGATGGAATCATGCTGCAACATGTACACAATGTAGTTTTAGTCAATCAAGGGGTCATTAATTGTGATAATATCCACTTTGCTAGAGTTAAAGGCAACCCTGGTGACCAGGTGCCCAATACAGCCAAATCCGTTTACTCTGACCTCCTTGGTGTCTCTTGGATGCTTCTGGCACTGCGCAAGAAGGATGTGGCTCTCTGTTGGATGATGAGGAGGAGAGAACCAAGCCAACTCTTTATAATAAATACATATGTACATAAATTTTTTCTCTGGAGAGCCCTGACTGATATAGGCATACAAGTTATTTTATTTAATTATTAAAAACGGAAAGCTCTGGGAGCCAGCAGGTGGCATGGTGGGTTGGGGGCATTGGACTCCCACATGGCTGACCATGTTTCAAGTCTAGGACCTGGCAGCTTGCTTTCTCACTTTTCTTCTCTCTCTATCAGTTTCTCTCTGGTCAACTTCAAAATAATAATAATAATGACAATGAATAATATTAAATGCAGCAATTTTTTAAGAAAAAAGAAAGTTCTATAAAATTAAAATGTCATTATCTACATTTAATTGGCAGAGTGGTTAGATACAGAGAGAACACCTTGCCTAAAGCCAAAAAGTTAACTAGTTCATTTCTCCTTCCCTAGGCTAATTCAAGATACCTGTTCACACTTCAAGTTTACACAGAACAAAGCATTGCCAGTAGCATGAAAATGTTAGCAGTAGTCGCAGGATTGCTAGTGAGTTTAGGTTGTAGTAGCATCCAGCTAAAGTCCTATCCCCATTGAAGGATATGATACTGCACAAACTGACATACGGATTAGACTATGGGATATAAACAAAGGCATTAAGATAGGAGTATACTTCAGTATTCACAAAAGCTACTTCAGGTGTGCATTTCTCTAATCTGAAAGCCTGATCAGCATAGCAGAAACAGAGTTCTCTAATATTTAGGTATAAGTCTTTAATTAATTAATTAATTAATTATACATTCATTCACTGAGCATCATCACAGCATATAAAATGTGATTTCCCATCCAGAATACACTGCATAGTGTCTTAATCATACATGTTATCATTGACAAATGATTTTCCATTTCTTGTTTCATATATATATATA
>NW_006160229.1:3595992-3629907 GCF_000334495.1 Tupaia belangeri chinensis | reverse complement strand
GAGACAGAGAGACAGAAAGCGAGAAATCACCCCCCAGGGGGGATGGTCACGCTGCAATCCCTTCTCCATTCTCCTCTTGGGATCTTGGGCACGCACACACATGCACCCAGAGTGAGTTTTAAGCCACTGGGTCCGGGATGCGAATCATGGTCGACTATGTGGGAGTCCAGCGACACAGCCATTACGCTAACTGCTGGTCCCAGAATGTTCTTGTCTTTTTTTCCCATATGAAGGATAATCTTCCCTGGTACAGTGTTCTTGGTTGAAATAATTTTTCCCTTAACACTTTGAATATATTTTCCCATTCTATCCTTGCTCGCATTGTTTCCAATAAGAGGTCTGCTGCTAGCTTGATGCAATATCCTTTGTAGGTAACTTGACGTTTCTCTCTTGCCAATCGTAGTATCTTGTCTTTGTCTGTGGTTTTGGTCAATCTGACTATAATGTGTCTTGGAGAAGATCTTCTTGGGTTAATTCTATTTGGGGTCCTTTGTATTTCTTGGGACTGGATCTTTGAATGCTTCTCTAGGTTTGAAAAGTTTTCTTCCAGGATTTCATGGAATAAATTTTCAATGCCCTTATTAGTCTCTTCACCCTCTGGGATACCAATTATCTGGATGTTTGGGTGTTTAATGGTATCTAGTATTTCTCATATATTATTTTCAATTTTTGGACTATTTTCTCAGTCTTCATGGTGGATTTTTCTAGTCCAGCTATTATGTTTTCTATATCTGAGATTCAATCTGTATGATCTAGTCTGATTTTAATACTTTCAATAGAGGTTTTTATTTCCTGTATTGCAGCCTTCATCTTTAATAGTTTCGTTTGAATATTTTTATGATGCATATTTCCTCTTTCAGATTCTGCAAAAACTTCCTCATCTCCTGGAACTTGTTGGCTCTTTTCCCCTGCATCTTCTGTAGTTCATTGTCTCTCTTCTCTTGCATCTCTGTTAGCTCTGCCACTATGAATATTCTAAATTCCTTATCTGACATTTCTGTGAGTTCCATTGTACTGTCTGTGGATGAAAAGAAGTTATTCTTTTCTCTTGGAAGAGAGATATTTTCTTGCGTTCTCATATTTCTTGTGCCCCTGCAGTAATTTCTGGTCATCTGATGGGTTGTGCATTTCTTCCTAATTCTTGAAGTTCAATCTGAGCATTCACAGGTCGGCAGAAGGAGGTGATCTGCAATCTCACTTCCTTTAGCAAGATAAAAGAGGGACTTAGCCCAGAAAATACTTTACTACTCTAGAAATGAATCTGGAGGGTGAAGACTCAGCAAAAAACTTCATTTTTGGTCCCTGAAAGCAATATTTCATAGTTCAAGGTCAGTAGCCTTCTCCTTAATTCTGAGTTTAGAAGACTCTTTCTCATTTCTTGTCAAAGGTTGGCAGTTCTGCATTAAATTTAGTTCCCTATGAAGTTACTAAATGAAAAGAGTGTTACGGGACATTGAAAAGCACAGAAAGAAAAGATAGGATGAAGACAAGGATGGATAAACTAGCCTCAGATTTTCTTGTGAAAGGTTTGCTTATTCAATATTTATTAAGAATCAATGCTATGCCAGTCATGGGAAGATCAAAGACAAATAAGACATGTCACTGTCTTCAATGAGTTCATAATATAGTGTACATCACAAGATGATGGGGAATTTCATCATCTGTGGAAAAAGTACTTATTAGTTGCCAAATATGTGGTATGCCCATGTGCCAAATGCTGAACATACAGCAATAAGTAAATCTACATATTATAAGCTCCAAGCCCCAATGAGGCACACAGTATACTGGACTGTCTTAAATGTCCTCAAAATAATCAGAGTGGAGAGAGAGCCCTGGAACCCTGGAGATGTGCCCCCTGCCCCAATCTCCTTGAGTTGGGCACTTTTGCAATAATGTACTGTGTTTCTCTTTTAGAATCTGAATTTACTCTGTCTTAGGAACATAACCATATGACTGGGCAGAGATTACTGTATTTTCAACTATACAAAGCCTAATGCTTTGGGGGAAAATGATACAGACAGACACTATTCTCAGACATGTAATCTCCTCAGCCAGGAAACAAGGCAGCTAGAAGGTGCAGTGACAGCCATCCATCTTCCCTCACCCAACCCACGAACAATATTCTCTGAATATTAGTCTAGGAACAATTTAGAGGGAAAGTCTGCACTTTCCTTCTCTCCCCTACCTTATTCAGTGAAATGCAATTTTGATGTTCAGAGAGTCTCCAACTATGTAGATAAGACAGACACATTTTGCAAAGGGCCCACCGTGGCCTTTTTATCCTTCAGATCATCTAATACTTGTCAAACATTTTAGATTAAAATGAATATGAAAAACACATCCTCACTCAGAACTTCCTATGCTCTGCAGACTAGGGACTACGGTAAAAATCAGCCTTGGATTTTAACATTCACATTGGGACTCCACTTCCAGATATATCTCTTCAAATTCTCTTGTATTAAGCACCTACTATGTTCAGAAGTAGCTAATCAGAAATGACATTGGCTTTGAAGTTAAGTCACTGATCTGCTGTTGACCTTTGGAAGTCATGTTTCCCTTCTGAGCTTCTCAATTTCCTCAGTTTAATACCAAGAACATTAATAATACTCCCTGTCTCGGGAAACCAGCAGTTAGCATAACGGCTATGTCACTGAACTCCCATGTTGTCGACTGCGGTTCGAATCCTGGACCTGGCAGCTTAAACTCATGCCAGGTGCCTGTGTGTGTGTGCCCAAGATCCCGAGAGGAGAATGGAGGAGAAGGGATTGCTGCATGGCCACCTCCCCTGGGGGGGAGGGGTCTCGCTTTCTGTCTCTCTGTCTCTCTCTGTCTTTCTGGCAAGCGCACATAACCTATAGCAAAAAAATAAATAAAAATAAAAATAAAAAAATAAAACAAAAAAACTCCCCCCCAAAATAAAAATAATACTCCCTGTCTCCATAGGATTATAGTGAGAATCATATGAGATCATATACATAAGGAATCTGAAACATGGTAGATGCTCAACTGATAGATGTCCATCCTCTTTATATCTTTCATTCCACCACTAAGACAACCTGAATAACAGACTTTCTCTGGGCTTACATCAGTGCTTTTTCCTGGACTTTCTTTCTACTTCTTTAGTACCCTCATGTAACCAGAAAATTCCAGAATTCCTTCTCACCTTCCTCTAAGTATTTACTGCTTCATTCTGGCTTCCATTTTGCTGCCAATTAGGAGGTAAGACATCCATGCAGTATTAGTACAATCTGATCAAAATGAGCACATTCTGTCATCATTGAGAATCTGTATAATTTAACTGATGCAAATCCTCCAGTAATGAGAAAGTTTCATGTTCCATATGAAAACAAATCTCCAGTAATTAGCATCTCTTGTCATCAGTGTGTTCTGGCAGTTTAGCTGAATGGCTTGGGTCAGGGATTGGCAGCACTCCAAAGTCTCAGTCTGTTGGGAGTTTAGACCTCTCAGTAGGCTGAAAAGAAATCATTTAGGGAAGAGTGAACTCTCAGCACTTTTTATATCATTCCATAGGAGGGGGCTAATACTTGGCAACCCCTATGCAAAAATTTCAAAATTATTTTCCTATCCACCCTCTGCATTCAGTCTTCTTTGGTCTATCTCTTAAATTGAAATATCTGTTGCTAATCCAGTGTGTGACTTAGAAAAATCTCTTTTTTTTTTTGCTCTCAGTCTTCTCTTAGAGTAATCTGGAGGAAAGCCAAAAGAAACTATAAAATCAACTGGATTTGGATTCTTTGATTGTCCTCACACCCACCCACCACCAACAAAACACTCTCCAAGTAATTTAAACAACAGCAAAAATGGGCTTTATTGGCAGAATGTCAGGTGGCTTGCAGATTCAATGGGAGGTTGGAGACTTAGGCTAGGAAACATACAGGAACCAGGGTGGAGAAATTATTTGGGCTCAGGATACTGCTGTTTACACGAATGAACCCAAATCATACATATTTTGTACCTGTATTACCCTGTGTAATATTTAAAATGCTAGGATTTAGAGTCCAGTTGTCTGCATATAGGTCACTTCGGTAGACTGGGGTATTTGGAGCGAGGGTCCGGCAAGAGGAGCCTTCAGAAACCCTTTCATTGACACAGTGGAAAGACAGGCTTTTGTGATCACCTCTGCAGCTTCAAGTAGGATGATTAAAGCATTCTACTTATTGATCCATTAACAAAAAAACAAACCTCTTGGTTTCCTATGTAAGTTGAAAAACTTACCCTTTACATCTCATTCACTACCTTCTTCCAGCTATGTCAGCTTGTTTCTTTACTTTTTATAGTGTCAAGGTTAATAGGATTTATGCTTTATAGTGTAATAATGCTGAAGTTTTCCATGCTTCTATATGGATTAAAACTTTTTTCAGTAAAAAGTTTATAAATTATTAATGATTTGCTTTACACACCAGCCCAGTTGCCATCTCCTTAGTTATTTCAATTGTCTAAAACTGAAACTCTACTGGCTTCCTCAAGAAGTGCTCATGGGAGTGATAGTCCCTGAATCCTTACATGTCGGTAACCATCCGTACCTCTTTTAGTTATCAGTCAGTTTTGCTGGATATAGAGTTCTTATCTTCCACTTTTTTTTCCTGGGTATCTTAAATATAGCATTCTATTTTCTTCTGGCATAAAGTCTCATGATATTCTAATTTTCTTTCCTTTGTAAATAGGCTGATCTGATCTTTTTTTGCTAGATGTTTATTGTGGTTTAAATGAGTCCCCCACATCCATTCATGTGATGGAATTGGCTGTGATGGTATTAACAATGTGGAAACTTAATCCAACAATGGTATTAGGAGGTGGGAGCTTTGGGAGATGATTATGATTAAATAAGATCATCAGAGTGAGACCCTGATGATGGAATGCTGGTGGCTGTATAAGAAGGGAGGAGAGAACAGAGATGGCACATGCTCTTATCCTCTTGGCATGTTATGGTCTTTGCCACCTCAGAACTCTTCAGAGTCCCCACCATCAGGAAGATGACCATTGCCAGATATAGTCCTTCAACCCTGGACCTCTAGAGTTGTGAGCTAAATAAACTATTTTTTATTAATTACCTAGTCTGCAGCATTAAGTTATAGCAACAAAAAATGGACTAGAACAATGTTCAAAGGATTTCTATTTTTTAAAAAAATCCATTGATTTTACCAGAATGTACTTTTGTGCTGTTGGTTTGGGATCAATATTTTCAGGTATGTAGCATGCATTTTCTTTTTTTAATTTAAATTTATTTATTTACATTCATTCGCTATACATCATTACAGCATAAAAATGAGATTTTCCATCCAGAATACACTGTATATTGGCTCAATCAAGCACATCAACATTTCTGTTATCATCAACAAATAATTTTCCATTTCTTGTTTCCTGTATATTTTGCTTTTTTCCCCATCCTTGATTCCCTATCTCTCACCCTCTGCCGTGTCCCACCCTCCTCCCACATTGTCTGTGGTATCCGTGGTTGCTTTCTATGCCACCCCCCATTTTATTGACTAACTAATGAACTTAATTAATCTAAATATTTCCAGTAGCAAGCACAGCTGATATATACATATCCATGAACACAAGTCTGACTTTAGGCATAGAACTCAGTGAGTAGAATGTACATAGTATAAAGTAGCACCTAGCTGGGGCTATATAGCTTACTGTAGTCATCAAATATGCATTTTTTTAATTTCAAGAAAAACAGATTTTTATGTTTTCTCTTTTTTCTCCTGAAACTTTTTTTAATTAATTAATTTACATTCATCCCCTAAGCATCGTCACAGCATACAAAATGTGGTTTCCCATCCAGAATATACTGCATAGTGGCTTAATCATGCATGTTATCATCAATAATTTTCCATTTCTAGTTTCATATATATATATATATATATGTGTGTGCGTGTGTGTGTGTGTGTGTGTATATATCCCCTTATTTCTGACCCTCTGTCCTTTTTCACCTTCTTCTCACACTATCTCTGGTATCTACAGTTGTTTTCCATTTTTATTTACCCCATATTTTATTGATCACACAATTTCATAAATAATCTAACTACTTTCAATAGCAAGTTCAGCTGGTAATTTCAAGGAAAGCAGTTTTGAAAAATGGTAAGGAAATTTGCTTAAAACTTAAAGCATGCTGTTTTAATATGTTGTTCCAAAATAGTTTTATTCAAGGAATATTTTTGAGCTAAGATTCTCAATAGTAGTAGTATTTTATTCCTTTAGCTTTCTTCTTCAGAACTCTTTTATTATTATGACTGGTTTTTGACACTCCCACATCCATGTTTATTGCATATTATTTACAATTACTAAGACATGGAATCAACACAAGTGCCCCCAAATTGATGACTAGATTTTTTAAAATTTGGCACTATTATTTTATTTAACTTCATTTATTTATTTTAAATTTGACCAGAGAAAGAAAGAGAGAAAGTGAGAAAACAAGCTACCAGGTCAGGAACTTGAACTGCTGTCGGCCACATGGAGGTCCAGCGCCCTTAACTACCATGCCATGCTGTCTGCTTTTCCCTCTGGGACTCTAATTATATATACATACATATATAGATAGATAGATAAATATATACATAATATATCCTTTCCTATCTTCAATATTTATCCTTTTGTCTAAATTTCACTTTATCTCCATTTTTTTTTCTCATTAATTAGAAGTTTATTTTTAGAGATAGTCTGTGATCTAGTGGTTGAGAGAGGTGAATCTCATATCTGACCACATGGTTCAATTTCCACACTTGGTATCATAAAGGACATATCAGGCATGTCTGCACGTGTGTCCAAAATCCCGAAGGGAGGGAGGGAGAGGTAGAGGAGAAGGGAGAGGTGGAGTAGAGGGAGGGGATTGTGGCATGACCATTCACCATGGAGGGTGCTTTCTCCCTCTCTCTCTCTCTCTCTCTCTCTCTCTTTGGTAAGCACAAGTGTCCTCTGGCAATTTTTTAAGGGATTTCTTTTTATTTAAACTTTTTAAAATGACAAGTTCTTTTATACATTCAATTATGTTATTTAGCTTGCAAAGTGAATATTCCAACATGTGTACATTTCTCACCAGTCCAGTTGATAATACTATAAAGTTATCTTCAACAGATAATAACCCATTTCTTTGTCCCATTAAGGATTTGCCTCTCTATTTTTCTCTTTAATGTCCTTCCTCAGACTCTACTCCTTCACCCACCCTCTTCCCACATTGTGTCTGGTATTCACACCATTAACTTTGTTTCTATATCCTTTAGTAATTGAGTTTCCGTCATAGAGTGCGGAAGCTCGGTATATATTGAAGGGATATTTTTACAAAGATTTCTTCTTATTTTCTATCATTAAAGACACTACTGAGTTTTTTCATTCCCTATTCCTTCTAGTCTTTGTTTTTCAAAAATTGTTAATTCTGGGGACCAGCAGTTAGCGTAATGGCTATGTCATTGGACTTCCATGTAGTCGACCACGGTTCAAGTCCCAGACCCAGCGGCTTAAACTCATGCTGGGTGCATGTACGTGTGTGACCAAGATCCCGAGAGGAGAATGAAGGAGAAGGGATTGTGGTGTGGCCATCTCCCGTAGGGGGTGATTTCTTGCTTTCTGTCTCTCTGTCTCTCTCTGTCTTTCTGGCAAACGCAAGCACCCTATAGCAAAAATAAATAAATAAATAAAAATAAAACCTCTGCAAAGAAAAAATTATTATTTCTTTCCTGAGTCTATTACCTTTTTACTGAATATTTTAAATTTTAAATGATGCTTTTGTAATTTGTGGGATGTTATGCTTCTTCTTTTGTTTTCTGTTTTAATAATAACTTCATGAGAAATTGTCTTAATGACATTTGGTTATTCACTATTATATGAAATTAATTTTATGTTGTTTTGCATAGTGTTCATAAATATGGTGGCTGGATTTCTGAAATTCTTTGTCCTTCCTCTTTCCCCTTCTTTGGCATGAATCTTATCTTGCCTTTGTCTCTGTTGTCCTTTTCTCATTCATTTCAATTCACTTATCATCCATTTATTCTCAGCAAGGGGCTTAAAGGAGGCCCTGATCAATCAGTTTTGAGAGTGCACAGAGGTTACACTGCTATAGTCCCTTTAGTAGTCCTTTCAATTTTCAATCATATGATCTCATTTATGGAGGTCGCTTTATTTTCCTTGTCTGTAGGGAGCTCATCATCCACCCACTCTAACTCAAATTTCAAACTGGTCATGTTTTAGGCCTGCAGCATTATCCTAGGAATTTCTTTCACTATTCTTCCAGGAATTCATTATCTTCTTTTATAATTCATTTTCTTATTTTGATGGATTATATCTGTGAAGAATGTCCTAAGGAAAAGACTAGGAGGGCAAACTTTCTGAGTTTTTATTTGTCTTTATTGTACTATGAGGTTTGACTAATAGTGTCAGAGATAACATTCTAGTTTTTCTTATAAATTTTATGTAAGTTTTCATTGTATTCTAGTGTCTATGGCTGTTAATGGAACATCTGATGGCACTGTCATCCTTATATCACCTTAACCACAGGTGACTGAGTTTTGTGTCTTGGAAAACATTAGGATTTTTTTTCTCTCTTCTTTCTCAGAAATAAGTGCATGTGAGAAAGTCATTATTTTTTCTTTCTTGAGCACTTTATATTGCTCTTATTATCTGAAGATTTATTTCCTTCAACTCTGGAAAATTTTGTTTTGTTCAGGAATATGTTCCTTTTTTCCATTTTCTCAGTTATCTTATTCTGGAATTCTTATTTGCTATTGGACCTACTGGTTTGAGTTTTTAAAAATCAACCTTGTTCGGGACCAGATGGTAGTATAGCAGTAATGCAATGGGACACACATGACAAAGGTCCTGGGTTTTTGTTCTTGGACCTCCTGAACACACTAAACATGCATGTGTGCCCATGATCCAGGCTAACCATGGGTGGATTGCAGTATGTGGACCCTATTAGAGGTGCCAGTCTCTCTGTTTTTCAATCTGTCTCTTACAAGGAAGAAATACATAAATAAACTTTAAAAAATCAACTCATTTGGATTATTTTTCAATTATAATAATGTGGACTTATTTTAAATATACATTTTAATGAGTTTAATGAAAGTGCGTACCCATGTAAATATCATCCAAATCAAGTTATAACATTTTTCATCATCACAAAATCTTTCTTCATGATTTCTTACAGGTATCCTCCTTAGGTTGAGTTTCAATAAGTAAATGATCTACTTTCTGTCAGTACATATTACTTCAACCTGAGAAAATAGTATAAATGTGGTGACACAATATGTACTCCTTTGTATATAGCTTCTTTTGTACGGTCTAATTTTTTTTGTTTATTTGTTTATTTTCTTTTTGCTATAGGGGACATGTACTTGCCAGAGACAGAGAGGGAAAATAAGAAATCATATCTTGGGGGGATGGCTACGTTGCAATCCCTTCTCCTGCAGCCTTCTCTCGGTATTTTGGGCATGTACATAAATACGCCCTGTGTGATTCTCAAGCCACCAGGTCTGGAACTCAAACTATGCATGCGGGGTCATGTGGGATCTAGCACTTTAACCTCTATGTCACATTCTGGTATCTAATCTAACTTATTTTATGATATATTTATGTTATTGTAATAGTTCATTGTTACTGCTGAGTAACATTCAATTTTATGGATATACTACAATTAACTTATCTGATTTTTTATCCCTGCAACTTTAGCACTACAGAGTATGTGGTCTGCAGTCCATGACCTTTGCCCTCTTGTATCACACTGGTGATTATGTTGAAGACAAAAAGGGACTTTGAAGATGCCATTAGGATTGTGAATTTAACCTTAAAATGAAAGGAGTATTCTGGATTAAAATGTGAACCCAATGAAAGCACATGAGCCCTTAAAAGTATGAGTGAATCAGAAAGATGTGGCAGGACAAGTCAGAGAGATTTGAAATATGAGAAGGACTAAAGTACTTTTGCTGTGTTTGAATAAGGAGGAAAGCATGGACCAAGGGATGTGGTCAGCCTCTAGATGGTGAAAACTATTCCAGGCTGACAGCTAACAAAGAAATGGGGACTTCACACCTAGGTACAATCTTAAAGAACTGAATTCTGTTGCTAATTTAGATGAGCTTGAAAGCAGAATGTTCCTAAAACTTTACAATCATAGCTAAACGTCTTGGTTTAGGCAATGTGAAACCCTAAACAGTGGACCTACTTTGTAGCTTTGTGACCTGAGACCTCTCCATGTCTCAGTTTCCTTATCTATAAAAATTGTACACTGACAATATGTACCCCTTAAAGTGGTAAAGAGGATTATGTCAGTTGATGTATGTGAAATACTTGGAGAAATGCTTTCCACAGAGAAAACGCTATATTAAATATTGGGTATTGATATTATTATCTCTGGGGTTTTTTTGCATTCAATTTTCTGGGGGAAATTGTATCAATTTTATTTTCTAATCCTAATGTTAAATACAATATGTAGGAAATCATTTTAGTTTTCATAGTGCTTTCTTGTTGTCTGATCATTTTTTTTTTGAGAGATTTTCACTGTAGGGCGTGTGCACTCGCCAGACAGACAGAGAGAGACATAGAGACAGAAAGCAAGAAATCACCCCCCAGGGGGGATGGTCACGCCGCAATCCCTTCTCCTCCATTCTCCTCTCGGAATCTTGGGCACGCACGCACACGCGCCCGGCGTGAGTTCTAAGCCACCGGGTCCGGGACGCGAACCGCAGTCGACTACGTGGGAGTCCAGCAACATAGCCATTACGCTAACTGCTGGTTCCCTGATCATTTCTTTTTCATAGAACCCTTCTTTCTTGAATTATGTTTGCTAGTACTTTTGTGTTTTTGATCTGCATATTTAGTATTTCTCCTTTTCATTGTTTTTTTTTTTTTTTTTTAATTGTGATAATGTGCATGGGCAAACACATGAAAGAGAGAGAGAGAGATAGAAAGAAGAACACCCTTCACAAGATCTAGTTATGCCACTGTCCCCTTCTTCCAGTTCTCTAACCTGAAAGATCTTGGGCACTCATGTGCTTATCTGCTGTGTTTCAGGTCAACTAGGCCGGGGATTCAAACTGCAATCACCATGTGGGATCCAGCTTCCTTTGAGTAACATATTACTGCTGCACCACAAAGATAGCCCTATTCTTTGTTTCTAATATTACATGTTTGTTTATTTTCAAGTCAGTGATCTTTGGTTTTCCATTTAGATTTCAAAATCAAGCAATGGGAGAGCTAACTGAAACTCTTAGGGGTGTTCAAAATATCATTTAGTTGGATTTGATGAGCAGAGTTGTCATTAGGCAGGGATTTCCTGGCATCTTTCAATTCAGAGCCTTTCTATGGTGCTGATAGAGAGATAATACCTTCCTAAGCAGAAGTTTCCTCTGCACAAATTCTAAGCTCTGTGTGTGTGTGTGTGTGTGTGTATTTCTGTCCTACACTGAGTACCACTTTTAATCTGCCATATATTATCTCATATTTGTTGCCATATATTATCTCATATTTGTTGCTATTTCTTTAAAGATGGCCCCTTTGCTGCTCTTCTTGCTGGACATTCGTATATATTTAATATTTTACTTTTATTTTGATGAGATTTCCAAATGTCCCAAGTCTACTGTCTTCAACCAGAAACCCCCATGTCTACTTGAATTCTTATTAATAAGTGCAATGGTTTGAATGTGTCCCCAAAAGTTCAAATTTTGGAAACTTAATCTCCAAAGCAACAGTATTAAGATGTAGGAATATTAACAGGTGACTAGGTTAAGAGTGTTCTATCATGAATGGATTAATGCCGTTATCATGAGAGTGGGTTATGACAAGAGTGAGTTACTATCAAAAGGATGAGTTTGGACCCCCTCTTTCTCATTTATATGCTCTACTGCCCTTATGCTTTCTGCCCTGATGACAAGGCAAGAAGACCCTTGGCAGATCCAGGACCCCTGACTCTGGACTTCCCAGCCTCTAGAACTGGAAAAAATAAATGTATTCTTTGTAAATTACCCAATCAGATATTTTGTTACAGCAGCACAAAAGATATTTTAACACGTGCCATTTTATTCCTGGAGAAAATAAAAGTTTTCTGACTTAATATTCTCAAATTTCTGCCCTGATTCTTATACAGGGGTATCCACACTCTTATTCTCTTATTTCCCCAATACAACACATATATTTTATTTACCCAAAGATAATCCTCTACCTCCACGCCCTTGGTCTTTTGATCATGAGAAATTTGGCACTTGATGACTTTTTTCTTCAGCATATCTTCTCAGAAAACTGACAATATGTAGTGTATGAAAATGGTACATTCATTAAATGACACAAATGTCTTTTGAGATTACCCAAGTCTTTCAGAGGGAACCTACTCTCCTCTGAGACATAATTCATGTCTCCTGTCTATGATTTCAAATCTTTCTGCCTGGTAGCTTGAACAACAGAAAAAGAAAGAGTAGAGAGTCACTTATGACTTACAAGGTAAAACACAGAAAAGAATTGTGTCCATAAATGTTGTTTCCAATTATTTCTACTGTAGCAAAGAACAAAGCTTGCTGCCACATTTCTGAGCCTAAAATTAAAAATATATTGTAAAGGAGGATTTTTCATCTCTAGTTTTGGTCTCCTAGCTTAGACCTGAAATTTCCCTGCATGGTTACATTGTGCATATATCATCACTGCCCTCCTCTTTTTCTAACTCAATATTTGTACATTTTTTGAAGTAATGTTAAGAACAATTGGTGAAATCAAGATGCAAGGGAAAAGTGTGTTTCAATAAAGAGCAGAGAATCAACAGTATCAAACTACAACCTAGGTTGAAAACGAAGTAACTTATAAAGAACAGCATTACATTTAATGACATGAGATCATTGAGAACCTCAGCAAGAACTGTTTCTGTAAGTTTTTGGTTCAGAAGGCCATAGTGCAGGATACTGAGGAGTAAGTTGCATGTAACAAGGCTGAGATAGATATTTAGGTGAAAGCTGAAGGATATGGGAGGTGGTCTGGGCCATGAAAAAGGTTACCTCCAAAATGGAAATGATTGTAGCATGTTTGTGAGCAGAGGATTAAAAAACCCGAGAGACAAGATAGGGTATATGTAAAAGAATAATGAAGACATTTAGCAAGAGCAAAACAATCTCTTTATGTCTTTAAATTTGGTGTCAAGACCATGGTGGCCAAGTGGTAGGGTGCCATTATGCGAGACAAGGTCCACATGGGAAGCTTGGGTTTGGTCCCCAACCCAACCTAAACAGGCCAAGTGCTGTGGTACACATTTGTGTTTTCAGCTGACTGGGAGGCTGGAGAAAGAGTATCATAGCATGTCAAGACTCTGTCAGAAACACCTTTCTTTCTTCTCTCTCTCTATCCTTCTCCCATAAAAAACTTGATGGTTCCTCCACATTTCTGTCTTTAGTCATCTCTTTTGTACACCAAATCAAGTATTTCATTCATTTTCACTGTTTTAAGGCTCATTATTTCCTATATACACATGTCTTACCAACCTTCAAAATCAATGTCTCAAAGTATACTTTCTCTATGCCTCCATGTCTGTTCTCTCCCTTGATCACTCTGTTTCCTTTCTATGAGTCACTTTTTACAGGTCCCACTAAGAGAAATCCTGGCATTGGTTTTGTGTCATTTATTTTACTTATTCCTTTACTCATTCATACCTCAAACCCTGCTAAGTTTCCCTTTAAAGTGGCTCTTGAAGATATCTCATTCTTTTATCTTTTTTGTTTGTTTGTTTTTGAGAGGTTTTTACTATAGGGCACATGCGCTTGCCAGAAAGACAGAGAGACAGAAAGAGAGAAATCACCGCCTGGGGGGATGGCCACAGTGCAATGCCTTCTCCTCCATTCTCCTCTCGGGATCTTGGGCATGCATGCACACGCGCCCAGCGTGAGTTGAAGCCACCAGGTCCGGGACTCAAACCACGGTCGACTATATAAGAGTCCAGTGACATAGCCATTATGCTAGTTGCTGGTACCTCCATTCTTTTACCTTTATCTCCACTTTATTCCCACGATCTCTCATAATTGTTCACATGGACCATTGGAGCCTCAGCCTCTAGTATTATCCTCCATTTTGCCCTCCATACAACCATCAATGCCTTTCTTCTTGGATTCCACTTTTTATTTTTTAAAGAAATATTTTATTTAACTTTATTTACTTATTTATTTCAATTTGACCAGAAGGACAGAGTGAGAGAGAGAAAGGGAGTGAGAAGGCAAGCTACCGGGTCCAGGACTCAAACTGTGATTGGCCATGTGGGAGTCCAGCATCTTCAACCACCATGCCACCTGCTGGCCCCAGATGCCACCATTTTTTAATTGATACATATTAATTGTGAATATTTTGGGGGTGCAATGTGATTTTTTCACTGCATAAATACAATGTGTAGTGATCAAATCAGAGTGATTATCTTATCTCTCATCTCAAATATTTCTCATAATTTTGTATTGGAAGCATTAAAAATCTTCCCTTATAGCTGTTTTAAACTATACAATGAATTATAGTTAACTATGCTCCTTATTGTGCCTTAGAATACTAAAATATGTTCTAATTGTAATTTTGTATCTATTAACCAACATTTCCGTAGCCCAATTTTCCCCACCTTTCCATGCCCATAGTAACCACTATACTTTTTTCTATTTGTATGAGGTCAGTTTTTTTCAGTTTCCATGTATGAGTGAGAATATGTGCCCTAAATAACATTTTCATCATACAACCACCCTGTTTAAAATCAACCAACCAACCAACCAATCAACACCTTCTGTAGTCCTCAATATCATCAATACAAGTAAAAGTCCATTACTTATCTTGATAGTTAAATCTTTCATAATCTTATCCTTGCCTTCCTTTAAGAATTGTGTTCATTTCCAAAGGAACCCCTTAATTTTTTTTTGAAAGGTTTTTGCTATAGGGCACGTGTGCTTGTCAGACAGGCAGAGAGAGACAGAGACAAAAAGCGAGAAATCACCCCTCAGGGGGTATGGCCACGCCGCAATCTCTTCTCCTCCATTCTCCTCTCAGGATCTTGGGCACGCATGCACACACACCTGGTGTGAGTTTAAGCCACCGGGTCCACGACTCGAACCATGGTCGACTACGTGGGAGTCCAGCGACATAGCCATTACGCTAACTGCTGGTCCCCCAGGAATCCCTTAATTTCAAATAATTCAAAATGGTCAAAAGGTCCATATACCATCCTCCTATGTATGCTGTTAATCTGAACTGAAATGCAATTTTTAAATTCATTCTTAACATTGATTTATATAAGTTTTGTCCAATAATGTCTAACCCACTTAATTCATTTACCTTTCTGCCCAGGAATGATACTGAGAATACAAAACTGAAATCAATATTCTATTTTCATTCATCTTTGCCAAAAATTATTGAAATAAACTGAATGTTTATTCCCCCCCTCAAATATTTATGTTGAAATTTTAATCCAAATTTAATGGTTTTTTGAAGATGAGGCTTTGGGGAGGTCATTAAGTCATGAAGGTGGAGCTCTAATGAATAGAATTAGTGCTTTTATAAGAGCATACAGAGGTATCTAGATATCCTTCTGCCATGTGAAGATACAAGAAGTTGACTGCAGCTTGGAAAAGAGCCCACAACAAAACCTGAGCATACTGGCATCCTGATCTAAGATTTATAGCCTTAAGAACTTTGAGAAACAAATTTATTTTTTATATAAGTCACCCAGTTATAATATCTTGTTATGGCAGCCCAAACTGACTAAGACAATAATAGATCTCATCTTATATTATCCCATAATGCCAACACAGAAAATTCCCTCAAATATTGTCTAGCTTAACCTTCTCATTGTCCAGGAAATGAGACTCAGTGAGATGTGTCCTACAATGGTCACACAGTGAGTTGATGACTCAGAAGTGAGTCTATAATTTAGATTTTAAATATCTCAAGTGAAAGCATTTACTACTGTCCCAGCTGATTGCCTTTTTATATATCCTATGTTTTTATATATTACTGCCTTAGAGTATAGATATGCAGTTGCTTGCCACATCCCTGCTTAGTACAGAGTTCTAGGAGAGCAGGTGATATTTATCCTATTTCTATGGATTCTCCACAGCACATAGTCTATGGCTTTGGACAGAATAGGCACTAACCAAATATGTATTGATCAAACAAAAAATGATATATTACATCCTGACATTAGCCATCAATTTCTATAGTCTCACTAGCTTATTCTATCAATTAAAATTAGTTGTGGCTTTGGGTCCCTGAGCAATTACAATGCCAAAGCACAATAGTCCAATATGGGTAGGAAAACATGAGGCTGTAATGTATATTTCACAAAATCTTTGAATAGCAGACCTGGAATTGCTCCTGAATATCCCCTCTATTCCTCCATTTCTACTGATAGGAAAATTGAGATTCTCTGAATGACAAAATTTGTCTAAATATGCATAGTAAATAAGTAGTATGATCTTGATCAGAAATTTAAGTCTTAAAGAAACTAAAATAAAATAAAATATATTAACTAAAAATAAATTTCTGAGTCAACGTTTTCTGTAACCCAAGAAAGCAGATTACACACTGTGATAGTTATACAGTTAAGCACACGAGGTTTGGAGTCTGACTGACCTGGCTATGTCACTTGACCAAATTAATTAACCCCAGTGAGCCTCAATCTTCATCTGCAGTGATAATCCTACTTAGAGAGCTCTGAGGCCAACTGAGGAGACAGGACTCTCTGTTTGCTGTGGTCCTTTATGTATTGTGCTTCCAGTCTGTGCCTCTTGCATTTGATAAAGATCCAGCCACCAGCTTAGGTATAAAGCCATTCAGACCTCTGAAGATATTAAGAGTAATCTACGGCACAAGTGTTCTCTAGACTTTGTCCATAGGCCTGAGACCAAGCAGAGTGTTCTTGAGCATCCATAATGGAGAACATTTGGAAGATTAATTACATACTGTGAAGCACCAACAAGTAAGTACTCAGGGACTAGGACAAGACTCTCAGGAGTTGTCATTAGCACTACTACAGGTCCATTAAAAAAACTCTCAACAATGGCAACTGAAAGTCACTGAGTGAAGGAAAATGTTTTCCCCCAAGGTACTCAATTAGAGCTGCTTAGTGCTAGGGTAGCCAGAGAAATTCTGAAAGAAGCAGAAAAGGTACAGAAAGTCTTCCAAAATAATTAGCACCAAACCCTTGAATAGCTGTGACTATAAGGACAGAGCTGCTGGGGAAATACTCTGACCTCTAGGTAGCATTCAGACAGAGCTTTGCCAAGTATTTGCACACCAGTGACATTATGAAAAACCATGGGAGGTGAGGTATGGTAAGAAGTATGGGAGGTAAGAGGAAGAAATTCAGAGCAGTTTGCTTCCTCAAGGCCAGAAGGAGAGAGAATTCTTTCCCTGAACTCTACACATTTGAAAGACTCACCTGATTAGATCAGACCCACCAAGAACAATCTTGCTTTTGGTTAACTCAAAGTGAAACTGATTAGAGACCTTAACTTTATCTCCATAGTATTTTCATTTTTAGCATATAACATAACCTAATCACAGATGTAACGTCCATTATATTCATAGATTCTGTCTTACAAACAAGGGAAAGGATTTTATACAAAGAAGTGAAAATATTGCAGACCATCTTAAAATTTTGCTTACCATAGTATATCTACTGGCTCCCAATGACTCATATCACTTTCAAGTGCTAAATTCATTCACAATGTTCCCAAGAGTTTCATCCCATCGTAGTATCAGCTAAAAGTCTCATCATCTAAATCTAAATTTTACCATCTCATAAACTCAATATCGAAAAATCTTATCTAAGTCCCATCAGCTGAAAGATGAAAATCTCATCAAGTTATTTACATTAGGTATGGATGAGGATTCTTCTCCATCTGCTAAACTCTTTACATGTATTACTATATTTCATTCTCAAATCAATCCAGTGATTAAATTTTTCATTTTCTCCAGTTAATAGATAAGGAAACTGAGGGATTGAGAAATTAACTAGCTTGCCTATATGGTCATTTAGAGATTAAGTTTCATGGTTGAAACTTGAACCCAAGCATGTGGAAGTCTGTTAACTATATTTACTGTGTGCACATATTCTAACACCCTCTTGACAAGTAGGGGGCCTTAAATGATCATCCACATTCCCAATAGCTGAGCTTTGGAAGCTATTAAGATTCTCACACTGGAGAGCTAAATGTCAGATAGCATCACCAACACTTTAGAAAGGATTAATTTTTCTGTATATATGAGAGGTATTCAAAAAGTTTATGAAAAAATCATACTATGAAAGAAAAACTTTGCATGAATTCAATTAATTTTCACAAAAATAAACTTTTACTTAATTCCATTTTTCCACAAACTTTTTGAAGTCATCTTGTGTTTCAGTATCTGAACTGGGAATTGTGTTGAGGCAAGGAAACAAATGTTTCAATTCCATGGAGTGTGTGGGTGGTAGATAGATGATAATCCTGCTGTGATTTGATGTATGACAATAGGCAAACAGCTTTTTTCCTCTTTGAGCCTCAGTTTCCTTTTTTGTAAAACGAAGAAGATGTTGGAATGATCTTTAGGTCATTTTCAAAAGCCTGTAATTCTAACAAGAGGAGCAACTAACAATGCAGACAAATGCCATGGCTTGGCATTTGTAGAGAAAAGACACCTAGCTGTTTTAATTCCATGACATTGTTTTTCTTAAAAGAAAATGCTTAAGCATATGGGCATAGGTTTGACCTCAGATTATTTGAGAAAGTCCTACAAAACATTATAAGGAAAAGCCCAGGACCTTTGAAAAACAAAAGTGATATTTAAGCCATTGATGATCATTATTTAGGCTACTGTATTTCTAAAAATCAGGGTCCTGAGGAGTGGTTAGCAAAATGAATGGAGCCCCATAGAAACTGGATATGTCCTGGAGTGTCCTGGTTAAGGAAGACCAGGGGCCCTGCATGCTTGGGCAGACGAGAGGGAGTAAGTTGTGTGCATAGAAATGCAATATTAAACAGGGGGAAATACCTTCCTCTCATCACTCTATCTATCCAAGTAACACTTCACATCCTTGCAAGTCCCTTCCCAACAGTCACAAAGCCCTAAAATCCATTTTCATTCATTCTACAAATACTGATTTTATAAGTGCTATGTACCAGACACTGTGGAGAGATATAGCAATGAATAAGTCATCCTTCTCACTCTTCACTCTTTATTCATGATATCTGTCCCTTAATCTTCAGGAAAGTAATGGAGACACATTATTCTTTCAAGGCTCAGGTCCATTGTTGCCTCTTCCATGAAATTTCTCTGGAAAGTGGTATTTGCTGCCCTGTTTTTCTTGCCCTCCTCTCCTCTCCCTTTTCTTTCCCTTTTATCCTCTTCTCTCTTCAGCTCTTTCTGTAGCCTCCTCATATAATTCTTGCCCCTGTCTTATGTTCCAGATAATGTTCATATGAGTGATCTCTCTAGTAGTCTTGAGGAGCTTGAGAACTGGGTATACTTTGTCACACAGTAGGTGCTCAGTGCTGCAAAGTATTCCTGAAGGTGTAATGAGTGGTTTTATTTAAAAAAAAAATCACTACCATGAATGTAAGTATTGTGCAGAACATTACATGTTGCTATGTTTGGAATGTGTCTCTCAAAATTCATGTATTGAAATTTGTGCATTATGAAGGTATTAAGAGGAGACTTTATCTGATTATGGTGTTGAGACTTTATATGATTATGAGGCCTTTGGAAAGCAATCAGGATCAGGTGGGATTCCCATGATAGAGCCCTGATGGGCTGACAGGAGAGGAAATGAGGCAGACAGAGACACACTCTGCTTCACATACTCTTCTACTGTCTGCCATGTTGTGATACAAACAGCAAACCTCACCAGCAAATGCTAGCACCATGTTCTTGGACTTCTCAGCCTCCAAACTATGGCTAAATATGATTTAGTGAAATGATTCAAAATTATAATCTCTATCATACATTATCTTATTTAATTTTACAGACTGAAGTGCACAATGTTATTATAATAGTGAAGTTTCCATAAGAACACAGGTCTACCTATTTCTTAAACTTGCTAAATTAACCATGTTGATCTGCTTCCCACATTAACTGGTAATTCCCTGTCCTTCTATGGCTTCTATAAACATAGCTTTAGTTAGAAGCCAGCCCTTCTTGGAATTAACCCTCTTTAAACTCCCATCAACTACTGGTCTGGGTGTGGCAGAGGGGATGAATAGGAGAAAAGCAATCAGAAAGGTGTTGGAACAACTGACCAATCCAGGAGAAATGATCCTCCAGAGTCCCCAGAGACATTAGGATAAGATGAAAAAGTATATTAAAGTAAAACAAAGAAAGAAAGCAATCAGGGGCCAAAAGATGGCATAGTGGTTATGTTGCTGCACTCTCCCATAGCCTATTGTGGTTCGAGTCCCAGACCTGGTGGCTTGAAACTCACACCAGGCTCATGTGTGTGCCCAGTCTCCTCCTCCCCAGGAGGAGGCTGGATGAGAAGGCATTGTAATGTGGCCATTCCTCCTGGGGGTGATGTCTCACCTTCTCTCTCTCTGTCTCTCTATCTCTGGGGAGTACATGTGTCTTATAACAAAAACTTCTATAAAAATGATTGTATGTGGCCCAGCAACATGTTTAGACTTGTCAAATGCTTCTCTGGAGATTATTCTTATGTTAGAGTACAAGAGGGAAAACCGTTAAGTAATATGGTCAGTATCCTTGACTACAGGGAAAGCCAGAAGTGCAAAGTGCCCTGAACCTGGTCCCACAAACCACTATTGCCTGTAGTAGGAGACAGCCAAGACCAGCTTCTGCTCCTTCAGAGACAATAGCACTTCAGCACACTTTGCAGTGACAGATTTCATTTGACACTTGAAGGCTTTTATCATATCTGTGACAAATAGATGAATTTTTTAAATGAAAATTTAGAAGATATTAGAAAATACACCCCAATCACTTATTAACAAAAAGCACAGAGTGAGTTTTTGAGCAAACACCACAGTGATCCTTCTGTCTAAGCACTTATTTTTAATACAAGAAAATGAATTATTTCTCCATATATTTACAGCCAGTAGCAATAAACTCAAGGCTTTGCAAAATTAATTTATAAATCAAAATTTTAATGCTGCAAATCAGATACAAATTAGGTCCTCTTCCAGTTTTCTTAATAGTTTATATTCAATCACTTTTATTTACTCATATTTTATATTAACAATTTTTAATGTTTCTCAAGGGTGGTTTTTAATAAATCATTTGGTGGTGCTCTGCTTGCATATCCCAGCATTCTGGAACAACCTAAGATCATTGGTCATTCCCAGTCAAGAAGACTTCAGGGAGCTCCCTCTTTAAATGCATTCTATCAGCTACAAACAAATAAGCCACCATATAATGCACTGCTAATATATAAAGATGTATGTGTGTAGACATGTGAAGGGTGTGTGTGTGTGTGAAAGTGTAATCAAATTTTGGGAACTCAAGGGCAGAAAGCATTGCTTCCATTTGTTGAACATACTGAAAGATTCTGATACTGAATAAGGTTTTGGCTTTATCAAGGCTTTTAGAAGTTTACATTCTCCCAGGTCTAAAACAGAGCCTTAGAAAAAGGAAAGGGCATTGTTCTTTCCAAATGTATCTACTGGCTTTTCAGAGGCAAACTGAATTTCCCAAGAGAACAAAAGAAGATGCCCTTGTGAGGAGTGAGGATGGCCAGTTGAGACACACTCAAACCTCATTGTTCTGAAAGAAGATAAACTGCCTGAGGAGGTAATCAGACTCACTCCTACTCCAAAAAGCAGGTACTCAGAAACCAGGTCCAGCCACTTTGTAGCTGGAGCAAAGTAGGTTTCCTTAGCACACTACATAGGCTTGAAGTTGAGGGCAGTCGAGGCAGCAGAATGGTGCATATGTGACAGGGCCGAGAAGAGGCAGAAATCCAGGAAGGCAGTCAGGTCAAAGTGTTTATGAACAGGTTTTGGGTCCCTCCTCAGAGTTTGGTTCTTGAACTGAGACTATGATAAAATGGTTAAAAGCAGTCTTCAGAGTCATACAGACCTAGGTTAAAATCCTGGTCTAGACACTTAGTGTGTGGCCATGGGCAAGGTACTTAAACTCTGATTCTCAGAAACATCATCTCAGAAAAAAAAAGAGAAACATCATCTTAGAAATGCAGCATTGTATGTCCCCACTTAATATATACCAAGTGTCTGCACTCTATGACTGAAACTAATTGAATGAGGATATAGAAACACAGTATATAGATGTAAATACCAGATATAGAGTGTGTGAAAGAGGAGGGTCTGAGGAAGGACATTTGGGGGAGGGGCAGGGAGGCAAAACATTAATGGCAATAAGAGGTGTGATATTATCAGTTGAAGATATTTTGTAGTTTTATCAACTGTGTTAGGGAGAAATGTTCTCCTATTGAAGACAAATAATAATGTGATTGAATCTATGGAAGAAAATGAAATGAAAAAAATTTTTTAAATAAAAAAATGCCATAACTATAGAAGCTACTTCCTAAGGTGTGTGACAGGGATTGAATTAGTTAATATACAAAGTTTAGAACAGTGCATAACCCAGACTGAATATTCAATGAACAGTGGTCATTGTGAAAATTGGACTTTGGTTAAGGACAGGCAAAGACAGGTCAAGAGTTGGAGGAACTGAGTGACCAGATTCCAAGCAAACTGTATTTGATCTGAGGTTTAGATCAGTTTCTAGAATTTAGTAATTAGATTAGAGCAGGATTTTACTCTGAAGTGTCTAAAATGTTTAACCAGATCTTCAGAAATATACTTCATTGTCTGGAAATGATTCCTTGGGTCTGTGGAGTGGGAGACATTGGTAATTCTAGTTATAAGGAAAGACAGGCTAAAGGGCAGAGCACTGGACACTTTTTTTTTTTTTGAAACAGTAACAAAGATATTGACAAGGACATTTCGACTTACTCATGCTTCTCATTCTCAATCCCAACCTGAATGATCATCAGTTTTTGTCTGGATTACTGCAATAGCTACATAACTGATGTTTTTGTCTTCACTTTTGCTAGACTCCAAATCTGTTCTCAAAAAGTGGACATAGTGGGCCAGTCCTGTAGCACAGCAATGGAGCCCCATGCTTAATGAGCCAGGTCTCACATGCTCAAGTTTGGTTTGAGTCCCAGCCCTTGTGGCTTGAAAAAAAATGTTGGACATATGTGCATGCATACTCCAAATCCTGAAAAAGTGGAGTAATAGAGAAAAAAGAATTACAGCATAAACTTACTTCATTAGGAGGTGCTTTCTCTGTCTCTGTCTCTCTCTGGCAAGTGCACCTGCTCTTTGGCAATAATAAAATCAATAGTCATAGTGATCCTGGTAAGCAATGATTCTTAACTCATAGTGCACATTAAAATGACTTAAAAATATCTTATTAAAAAATGTTAAATTAAAACCTTTGGTGTAACACTTTACTCTACTGTTCAAATCCTTTCATGTATATCTCTATCACTTAGAGTAAAAGATTCACTTCTTATCACAGTCTAGTATGTATAAGAAGTTGCTTGTTTTTCTGACTTAATCTCCTACCACTTTTCTCCTTTCTCACTGTGCTCCATATACACTATTTCTTTGCTCTTTTTTAAAGGTGCCAAGCGAGCTTCTACTTTGGATACTTTGCTGCTCTTATGTTCCCTCTGCCTGGAGCAATCTCCCCCCAGACACACTCAGAGTTCACCGTTTGACTTCCTTCATGTCTCTGACTAGATGTCATTTCCTCAAAGAGGTCTTCTATGCCTAGTCTATTTGGAGTAACACACTACAATCACTCTCTGTCCCTCTGTCGTGATTTAGTTTTTTTTTTTTTTTCATGCCCTTTCACTACTTAAACTTTTTTTTAGATCAGTTTCTAGAATTTAGTAATTAGATTAGAGCAGGATTTTACTCTGAAGTGTCTAAAATGTTTAACCAGATCTTCAGAAATATACTTCATTGTCTGGAAATGATTCCTTGGGTCTGTGGAGTGGGAGACATTGGTAATTCTAGTTATAAGGAAAGACAGGCTAAAGGGCAGAGCACTGGACACTTTTTTTTTTTTTGAAACAGTAGCAAAGATATTGACAAGGACATTTCGACTTACTCATGCTTCTCATTCTCAATCCCAACCTGAATGATCATCAGTTTTTGTCTGGATTACTGCAATAGCTACATAACTGATGTTTTTGTCTTCACTTTTGCTAGACTCCAAATCTGTTCTCAAAAAGTGGACATAGTGGGCCAGTCCTGTAGCACAGCAATGGAGCCCCATGCTTAATGAGCCAGGTCTCACATGCTCAAGTTTGGTTTGAGTCCCAGCCCTTGTGGCTTGAAAAAAAATGTTGGACATATGTGCATGCATACTCCAAATCCTGAAAAAGTGGAGTAATAGAGAAAAAAGAATTACAGCATAAACTTACTTCATTAGGAGGTGCTTTCTCTGTCTCTGTCTCTCTCTGGCAAGTGCACCTGCTCTTTGGCAATAATAAAATCAATAGTCATAGTGATCCTGGTAAGCAATGATTCTTAACTCATAGTGCACATTAAAATGACTTAAAAATATCTTATTAAAAAATGTTAAATTAAAACCTTTGGTGTAACACTTTACTCTACTGTTCAAATCCTTTCATGTATATCTCTATCACTTAGAGTAAAAGATTCACTTCTTATCACAGTCTAGTATGTATAAGAAGTTGCTTGTTTTTCTGACTTAATCTCCTACCACTTTTCTCCTTTCTCACTGTGCTCCATATACACTATTTCTTTGCTCTTTTTTAAAGGTGCCAAGCGAGCTTCTACTTTGGATACTTTGCTGCTCTTATGTTCCCTCTGCCTGGAGCAATCTCCCCCCAGACACACTCAGAGTTCACCGTTTGACTTCCTTCATGTCTCTGACTAGATGTCATTTCCTCAAAGAGGTCTTCTATGCCTAGTCTATTTGGAGTAACACACTACAATCACTCTCTGTCCCTCTGTCGTGATTTAGTTTTTTTTTTTTTTTTCATGCACTATCACTACTTAACATTTTATTTTAGATCAATTTGTATTTTCTCATTGTAATGTGAGGTCTATGAAGAGAGGGGCTTTTGTCTATCTTGCATATACCTGTATTATCAGTGATTAAAGCTGTGTCTGGCACATAATACATGCTTAGTAAATATTTTTTGTTGGTCGATTTAATTAATGAATGAATAAGTGAGTTAATGTGTATTTCCATCTTACTAGGCTCTGAGTATATGGGAAGAGCCAAAAGGAGTTCCCAGGCTATTTCAATGCATATTCAGCAGATGGCTGAGTAGAACTGATGTGTGAAATCTAAGCACAGGACTGCATTAATTAATTAATTAAAAATCTATTAATAATCATTATGTCCAGATGAATTTTGGTTCAATGATGATAGGATGGATCTCTAGTCATCTTAAAGCCTGTTGTTGATTGTACATACTCTGATAGGTATTGCAAGACCTTATCTAAAGATTCAGAGTGGAAATATTTCTGAGCTCAGCTCTGAAAACATAGCAGATGGCTATGCAAATGTGTATCTGATAGTAATACCACATTTGCATAAGTACTGTATTTTCAAGGCAATTTATTGCTTTACAAAAGGCTGGACTATAAATGGTACATAATGTATTTTCCATTAGTCCTCGAATGTGATTCTAGTTCAGGTAATAGGCTGAGTGGCTCTACATTGCTGTCTACATTGTTCATTTGCCTAGTAAAGTCTAGTGAAGTTACCATGAGGATCCAAGTAGACTGCAAAATAGCATTAAAAAGCTCCCAGAAATTAGGTACACCTTACTTTTCATCATGGGAAATGATGAAATTGACCCTCATTGCTACTTTTCTGCTTTATATCTACTCCACCCAACAAACTGGATGATTCACTGTCACAGAAACAGACCTGCCTTGAACATTGTCCTCTCTCCCTGAGATAAAAACTCTCTATTGGTCTTCTTTGCCTATTTGAATTATAGCTTCTCTCCAGGGCCAGATGAAATATTCAGTGCCCAACAAGACCTTCTCTGACCATCCCAGATCAAAATGATGGTCCCTCTGAATACCAGTAGCAAACCCTGCCTATGCCATTGTCCAAGCTCTCTAGTAGCTTTATCTCTGGACATTTTATTGGTTAGGACTACAGGCTCTTCTCAAGATACTTCTAGGCTTCAAACTTGGTTCTGAAATTATCCTAGTTTCATGGCTTTAGACAGACTTCACTTCCAAAATGATCATACCTTAGCAGAGAAACTAAAATAGTACTAGAATTAAAGCTACTTCAGATCTCACTTAAATTTTTTTCTAAAATCTATAAAATGATCAAGATGATTCACAAGTAAAATAACTGACTATCAAAACAGTTCCTCATTAGAAAACAATAAGGTAACTTTCACAATGTCTCTGGCACATAATACATGCTTAGTAAATATTTTTTGTTGGTCGATTTAATTAATGAATGAATAAGTGAGTTAATGTGTATTTCCATCTTACTAGGCTCTGAGTATATGGGAAGAGCCAAAAGGAGTTCCCAGGCTATTTCAATGCATATTCAGCAGATGGCTGAGTAGAACTGATGTGTGAAATCTAAGCACAGGACTGCATTAATTAATTAATTAAAAATCTATTAATAATCATTATGTCCAGATGAATTTTGGTTCAATGATGATAGGATGGATCTCTAGTCATCTTAAAGCCTGTTGTTGATTGTACATACTCTGATAGGTATTGCAAGACCTTATCTAAAGATTCAGAGTGGAAATATTTCTGAGCTCAGCTCTGAAAACATAGCAGATGGCTATGCAAATGTGTATCTGATAGTAATACCACATTTGCATAAGTACTGTATTTTCAAGGCAATTTATTGCTTTACAAAAGGCTGGACTATAAATGGTACATAATGTATTTTCCATTAGTCCTCGAATGTGATTCTAGTTCAGGTAATAGGCTGAGTGGCTCTACATTGCTGTCTACATTGTTCATTTGCCTAGTAAAGTCTAGTGAAGTTACCATGAGGATCCAAGTAGACTGCAAAATAGCATTAAAAAGCTCCCAGAAATTAGGTACACCTTACTTTTCATCATGGGAAATGATGAAATTGACCCTCATTGCTACTTTTCTGCTTTATATCTACTCCACCCAACAAACTGGATGATTCACTGTCACAGAAACAGACCTGCCTTGAACATTGTCCTCTCTCCCTGAGATAAAAACTCTCTATTGGTCTTCTTTGCCTATTTGAATTATAGCTTCTCTCCAGGGCCAGATGAAATATTCAGTGCCCAACAAGACCTTCTCTGACCATCCCAGATCAAAATGATGGTCCCTCTGAATACCAGTAGCAAACCCTGCCTATGCCATTGTCCAAGCTCTCTAGTAGCTTTATCTCTGGACATTTTATTGGTTAGGACTACAGGCTCTTCTCAAGATACTTCTAGGCTTCAAACTTGGTTCTGAAATTATCCTAGTTTCATGGCTTTAGACAGACTTCACTTCCAAAATGATCATACCTTAGCAGAGAAACTAAAATAGTACTAGAATTAAAGCTACTTCAGATCTCACTTAAATTTTTTTCTAAAATCTATAAAATGATCAAGATGATTCACAAGTAAAATAACTGACTATCAAAACAGTTCCTCATTAGAAAACAATAAGGTAACTTTCACAATGTCCATCAGTCAATCAAAAATTAATAGACCTAAGAAAATCAGGAAAATGTAATGTACAACTAGGAGAAAGCAGTTTAAAAAAACTCAGACATGTATCAAATTACCTGTAGTCACAAATAGAATATTTAACCCCAAGTATGTTTGAGGTCGAAGAAAATTTAGAATTATCAGTGCTAGCTTTTACCACAATTCCTCATAAGACACATAAAATTGAGTACTGTTAACATCAGATTCCCAAAATATTCAAAATGGCAAATTGAGAGGAAAGAAAGGCTGAAGGAAAGAAGAAAGGAGTGACTGAGGAAGGGAAGAAAGAAAGGGGGGAAAATGCATTACACTAGTCTAATCCCACTCTTCACAAAATTCTCACATGAACTTGTTAATACCTATGTTAATGCTCATTTAGCAATGAGTGTAAAATTTTAATTCTTCTCTGACCTATTTTTGGTAAATAACCTATCACTGGAGGGTAGGGGAGTGCAGACATTAAAGAGCACAGCAAAAGAAACAATAATAAGACTGATGATACAACCCTCAAAATGGAAGAATATATTTGCAAACTATGCATCAGATTAGGTACTGATAACCAGAATATAAAGGGAACTCATAGTAAACTCATAGTTTACCCCCCCACACACACAATTAATCCAATAAAAAGATGGGCAAATGAGCTGAAAAGATAACATTCCAAGAAAGACAAACAGCCAAAAAGCATATGAAAAAATGCTCAACATCCCTCATCATAAGAGAGATGCAAATCAAAATCACAATGAGATACTACCTAACCACAGTCACAATGTCTAAGATTAAAAAAAAATAAAGAATGAGGGATCAGCAGATGGCATAATGGTTACATCACTGGACTCTCACATAGCCAACTTCTTGTGGAGTCCTAGACCCAGTGGCGTAAAATTCATGCCAGGTGTGTGTGTTTGTATGCTCAAAATCCCAAAAGAAGAATGGAGAAGGGATTGCAGTGTGGCCATTCCCCTGAGGGGTTATTTCTCACTACCTATCTCTCTATCTCTCTGGTGAGTGCACATATCCTATAGCAAAAATCTGTCTAAAAAATAAATAAGTAAAATAAATAAAGGAAGAAAGAATGGTAAGTGCCAGCCCGAGTATAATGAAAAAGGAATTCTTCTACAGTGTTGGTGGGAAAGTCAGTGTAGAGAACATTATGGAGGTTCCTCAAAGACCCACAAATAAAACTACTACATGATCCAGCAATCCCACTCCTGGGTATCTACCCTAAAGATAGGAATACACTCAGTTAAAAAAACATTTGCTCATTCATGTTTATTGCAGCATTATTCACAATTGATAAGATGTGAAATCAAGCCAAATGTCCATGAACAGATGAATGGATTGAAAAAGTATGGTACATATACACTTCAGACTACTATTTACCCATAAAAAGCAATGAGACGCTGATATTTGATATAAAGTGGACAAATATGGAAGATTGAATACTAAGCAAAGCAGTACCAGCAGATGGCTGATTATATTGCTGGACTCCCATCGTAGTTCAAGTCCTGGATGCGACAACTTAAAACTCATGCCAGGCACATGTGAATGTGTGCCCAAAATCTGGAGAAAAGAATGGAAAAGAGATTGCGATGTGGCTATTCACCCCCAGGGAGTGATTTCCTGCTTTCTGTCTCCCTGTCTCTCCAGTGAGTGCACGAGCTCTATAACAAAAATCTCCCTTAAAAAAATAATACTAAGCAAATCAAACCAGATTATGAAAGACAACACTGTATGTCATCGCTTAATATATACTGAATATCTGCACTGTATGGCAGAAACGGAAAGACTGGAAGGTATAAAAGCACTGAGAGCAACTGTGGATACTAGAGACAGTGTGAGAGGAGGGTGGGCAAGGGGGAAAAGGAGGGAGAGAATCAAGGGGGAGAAGAAGCAAAACGTTTAATGAACACAAAAATGGAAAGTTATCTGTTGATGGTAATGTGTCTGATAATGTCTTTGACTGGACTGATGTGCAGTGTATGCATGTTGTGAAGATTCATTTAGTAGAGGAGATGAACAGTGATTAAATGTAAAATAAAATAATGCAAGAGAAAATCTCCACATATTCTTTATCATTTTATTCCCATAATTCTTACTTAAAAGCAGTAAGAGAAAAAAGAAAAATTACATAGAGAGGAAGAAGGATAAGAATAAACACTGATTCAGCATCATAAACAATACTGAAGGAGAAGAAAGCCACCTGTTAATCTAGACAACCTTTTTTTTTTTTTCGACAAGCTCAAGCTGAAAGAATGAATCACTGAAAGACTTGCACTAAAAACTGTTTTTAGAATAAAGGAAAATACTTGGGAACCAGCAGTTAGCGTAATGGCTATGTTGCTGGACTCCCACGTAGTCGACCGCGGTTCGCGTCTCGACCCAGTGGCTTAAATCTCACGCCGGGCGCGTGTGCGTGCGTGCCCAAGATCCCGAGAGGAGAATGGAGGAGAAGGGATTGCGGCATGACCATCCCCCCGGGGGGTGATTTCTCGCTTTCTGTCTCTATGTCTCTCTCTGTCTGTCTGGCGAGCGCACACGCGCTATAGCGAAAACCTCTCAAAAAAAAAAAGAATAAAGGAAAATACTTGTGAAAACTGTATCTACACAGAAAGAATGAAGAATGCTAGGGACTGTAAAACTTTCTCATTTTGAAAAAATAATTGAGTGTTTAAAGAATTTAATAATGTATTGTGTGGTGAATAATGTGTAAAAAGGAAAATGGATGAAAACAAGAGCTTAAAGTCTGGGGGGAGGACGTTGAAATGTTTTTAAATTATACATAAAGTGGCATTCTATAATTCAAAGTAGATTATGAAAAGGTAAGGTGCATATTATAAATCCTAGGTCAGCAGTTAAAAGAAATAAAAATAAACATAGAAATTAAAACTGTGAAAAGATACAGAAATAAAACTGAAAAGTCAACAGGGTAGAAAAAAAATGCACACTAAAACAAAACAAAAACAAAACAACAGCCAACAACAAAAACAAAATTTTCAATCCCATAAAAACAAGAAAAGAAGGAAAAAAGGAAATGAGCAGATGGGGCAAATAGAAAAAAAATTAATATGGTAAATTTAAATCCAACCATATGGATAACTGCGTCAAATGTAAATAGCCTAAACACACCAATTAAAAAGTATAGTTTTCAAACTAATAAAAAAGACAGACTCAAGTCAACCATATGCTGTCTATAAGAGACATGCTTTAAATACACTAACATAGATGAAAGGTAAAAAGATGTAAAAAGCTAAACCATACAAACACAAATCATAAGAAAGCTCAAGAACTATATTAATTTCAGACAAAGTGAATTCAGAACAAATAATATTACCAGTGATAAAGTGGGACATTAAAAAATGATGAAACAATCAAATTATCAGGAAATCAGAACAATTATAAATGTTTATATATTGAATTACATAGCAAACTTTACTTCAAAGAAGTGAAATAAGAATTTGAGATGAGTACCATCTTAGTTGGAGGTTTCAATCATGTTGTCTCAGTAGCTGATTAAATAGGTATAAAGTAATCAGTGAGGATACAGAAAACTGAAACATCATCAAATACCTTGACCTTACTGCTTTGATAGGCCATGTTATCCCATTAGCAAAAACATATACTTTCCCTTCAAGTACACATGGAATCATCAGTAGACCATATTGTGGGTCATGAAACAAGTGTAATAACATTTAAAATATTGAAACAATACAGTTAATGTCCATGAAAATGTGAAATTTGAAATCAATAAAAGCCATTTGAGAAATCCTCAAATATGTATAAACATACCTCTGAACAACCATGAATCAAACAATAAATTACAAAGAGAAATGAAAAAAATCTGAACTGAATGAAAATAAAAACGCAATATGCCATCATTTGTTTGATTTACTGCCTTGAAGAAAATTTATAGAATTTATTGCATTAATTAGAAAACAGTTTCAGAATTAATGATCTGATCTTTCATCATGAGAAATTTTAAAATAGTACATTAAACCCAAAGTAGAAAGAAGATAATAAATACAAGAGGAGAAGCAATTAAATAGAAAAACAGGCAAATAATGAAGAAAATTAACGTAACCAAAGGTTTTTATATAATTATTTTATTTCACTTATTATCATTATTATTTGTTTAATCTGACCAAAGAGACAGAGAGAGAGAGAGAGAGAGAGAGAAAGGGAGTGTAGGAAAGCAAGCAAGCAAGCAAGCCTCCAGGTCTGGGACTCAAACCACAGTTGGCCATGTGGGATTCCAGTGCCTTAATCCTTACACCACCTGCCATACTCCCAAAAGTTGTTTCAAGTCAGAGTGACCAAGAAAGAGAAATCACAAATTCCCAATATGAGGAGTAAATCAAAGACTCATAAGAAATTGTACAGATATTGAAAGTAAAATATGATTGTATTATGAAAAATAGATGCCAACCATTTTAGTAAACTCAGGTGAAATGGACAGACTCCTTAAATATCAATTACTAAATCTGACTCAAGAAGAAATAGAAAATCTGAATATTGCTTGTATTATTGCTCTAGACTTCTAATTGGACCCTTTACTCCAATCATCTATATCACCCAGCAGTTAAAGTAATAGTTTAAAAATTTAAAAATGTGTCAACTTCTTTGTCAGATTCTTCAGTGACTTTTCATCATATTTGCTTACTAAATATTATGTGGTATGGCCACCTCTTACTACTCTCCCTACTTGACTCCTATAATAGTATTAACTCCATTGACTCTATTCATGCTTCTATTAGGTTGTTGGGAATGTCATAATGTATTTTTTTCTATGAAAAAATGTGTCATGATTTTCTCAACAACCTAATAGATATCTTTGCAATTTCAAGAGTTTTGTTTGCCATTTTCTTTGCCTAGAATGTCCTTACTATCCTTTGGATCTCAATTCAAATGACACCCTCTTGAAAGTACCTTTCTTACCCACTCTTTTTCAAGTTAACTTCCTCCAATTACTTGTTGATTTCCTTTAGAGCTTTTCTTCTAAAAGTCATTAATTATTCTTCTTATTAACATGTTTATTATCTTTCTCCCCAACTAGGATGCAGAGTCCAAGAGAATGGGTGCTTCATCTTACACAGTATAGGCTCATTGTACTCGCTGAGTCTACATTTGTTGAATAAATGAATAAATGAAACATATTCATGGTACAGAACATAATGTTAAAAAAGAACAGATTTGAAAAGTGGTAGAAGATGCGTATAACTCCTAGACTACTTGTCTTCTCTCTCTCTTCCATCCCCTTTCCTCTGACACACAAATCCATACACATAAACATACATGGCTTGTAGTCAAATAGCCTGTTGTTTAAAGTCTCAGTAAGCTTTTGCGTAAGTTCTCAGTACATAATTTTTAGAATGTAGACTTCATTTAAATGTACTGGCTGCTCTCAAAGATATTCAGATTTCTATTGTTTTTAAAATCTTTTTTAAAGAATTATTTTACCTTATTTATTTATTCATTTATTTTAATTTGACCAGAAAAGGACAGAGTGAGAGAGAGAGAGAAGTGAGAAAGCAAATCACCAGGTCCAGGACTAGAACTGCGGTCAGCCATGTAGGAGTCTGGCACTCTTAACCACTATGCCACCTGGTGGCCCCAGATTTCTTAAGAAAGTAGAGAGTGAGATATCTCCCCCACTCCCACACCCACCCCCCTTTTCACAGAAGGCAGCAGGTATTTGCTACTGGGAAACAGTAAGAACATAAGCTTTTAATTGAATAATTCCTTTTTTCTTTCTTCATGATAGAGCACGCGAATGTGTGTGTGTGTGTGTGTGTGTGTGTGAGAGAGAGAGAGAGAGAGAGAGAGAGAGATGAGTATCCTCCAAAGGGTCTGGTTATACTTCTACCTTTCTCTTATGCTCCAGCCCATGAGGTTTGGGGCACTCAGGTGCATGCTCAACATCTTTCAGACTGATCAGTCTGGGTATTTGAATTAAGGTCACTAAGTGGGATCCAGCTTCTCTTGAAAAGGACATTACCTCTGTGCCAAGAGCCAGCACAAATCTGAAGACTTCTTTAAAGCATATATGTGCACACAAGAAAAAGACTCCTCCATTGGAGCTGAGAATTTGTGCTTTCAGGGCCTAAGAGTAATGAATATTTTCTACTGAGACTTCGCCCTCCAGATCCCATTCTTGAGTGGAGAGGCAAAAGTGCAGGCCTTCAGAAGAAGACTCCTCCATTGGAGCTGGCAACTAGTGCTTTCAGGGACTAAGAGTAATGAAG
>NW_006160229.1:3589194-3595969 GCF_000334495.1 Tupaia belangeri chinensis | reverse complement strand
AGTCCCTGTCCTCAAGTGGTAAGGCTCCCTATATCCTTCTCACTGTCTCTCTCTGCCTTTTCAATGATTTTAATTTTTATTTTTCTTAATTTTAAGGTATTTTGTTGGCTCTTAGATCCTCCTTTATCTTGCTAATTCTCCCCTTTCCCTTCTCCCATTTAGAAGAGGCAAAAGTGCAAGCCTTTAGAAGATTCCTCCATTGCAGCCAAGAACTACTTTTTACTTCTCCCAAGTGGTTTTCACTTTTTCCTTTTTAAAAATTAAGTAATTTTTTTTTTCATTTTTTCTCTATCTCTTCTCTTTTTCTGTTTTCTTATCCTTTTTCTTTGACTTTCATCACTTTGCTGCTCAGCATCCATGCGCTGAGTATCTAGACAGGTCTAAGTAAACCGTAGCCAAACATTGAATACTACTAGGATCAACATATTCCTAAATTCCCACTGAATCTGTCACACGAAGGGAGAAAAATGGAACGGCAAAGAGATTGCACATCACTTCCTCCTGCGTGCCTCTGAACACTCTGATTGAACTTCTAGAAATTAGGGAAAAAAAGTATAACCCATTAGATGACCAGAAATCACCACAGGGGCACAAGAAGTATGAGAATGCAAGAAAATACCTCTCCTTCAAAGGAAAAGAATAACTACTCTTCATCTGCAGAAAGTACAATGGAACTAGTGGAAATGTCTGATAAAGAATTTAGAATATGCATAGTGACAAAGCTAACAGAGAGACAAAAGAAGAGAGACAATGAACTCCAGAAGAGGCAGGAGAAAAGAGCCCATGAGTTCCAGAAAGTGAGGAAGTTCTTGCATAATCTAAAAGAGAAAATACACACCATAAAAAAGAATCAAACAAAGCTGTTAAGAGATGAAAACTGTAATACAGGAAATTAAAACCTCCCTTGAAAGTATTAAAAGCAGATTAGATTACACAGAAGATCGAATCTTTGATATACAAGACAAAATCGCTGAACTAGAAAAATGCACCACAAAGACTGAGAAAATAGCCACCCCAAATGAGAATAATATATGAGAGATACTAGATACCATTAAATGTCCAAATGTACAAATAATTGGTATCCCAAAAGGTGAAGAGACTAATGAGGGCATTGATAATCTATTTCATGAAATCCTGGAAGAATACTTTCCTAACTTAGAAAGGCATTCAAAGATCCAGTCCCTAGAAATACAAAGGACCTCAAATAAAATTAACCCAAGAAGATCTTCTCCAAGATACATGATAGCCAGATTGACCAAAACCACAAAGACAAGATGCTAAGATTGGCAAGAGAGAAATTTCAAGTTACCTACAAAGGATATCCCATCAGGCTAACAGCAGACTTCTCATCGGAAACAATGCAAGCAAGGAAAGAATGGGAATATATATTCAAACTGTTAACTGAAAAATAATTTCAGCTAAGAATACTATACCCAGCAAGATTATCCTTCATATGGGAAGAAAAGACAAGAACATACTCTTAACAACAAAACCTGGAAGAATTTACTGACACCAGACTAGCTTTCCAAGAAATTCTGAAGGCAGTGCTATATCAGGAAAACTAAAGTAAGACACACAGAAATAAGAGTTCAAAACCAACTAAGAAAATGGGCAACTTAATGGTAGGGACACGTCTGGAGTTTAATGTTATCTTCCAGAATTTAAATGGAAAGATAGGACCATAACAGAAGATAGATTAAGTACATAAGACTGAACTGGTGAAATAGAATTTTATGACTTTTGATTAAAACATTACTGATCTTCTTCTATGCTTTGTTTTCCAGATTTAAAGATTTTTGTCTTCTCTTGGGTTGTCGACAGATCGATGTACCTACTATTTGAATGGAATCCTAATCTGTTTTCTGGTTTTAAGTCTTAAGCAATGTTTTCATAACATTTTTTTGATTTTGATTTATTAAAGCTAAAGCTGCCTTTCTTGAAATGAAAAAACAATACTAAAAAATATCTATTTAATTACCATAGTAAGCTATATAACTTCGGCTAGATGTTACTTTATAGTATATTCATTTTACTCATGGAGTTTCATGCCTGAAGTCAAACATGTGTTCACAGATACGTATACATCAGCTTAACTTGCTAATGAAAGTAGTTAGATTAATTCAGATATTTTGTGAATCAATAAAATGTGGGAACAAAAATGGAATGGAAAGCAACTATAGATACCAGAGACAGTGTGAGAGGAGGTTGGGAAATGATAGAGGGTAAGAAATAGGGGGAAAATATATATATATGAAACAAGAAATAGAAAATTATTATTTGATGATAACATGTATGATTAAGCCACTATACAGTGTATTCTGGATGGGAAATTGCATCTTATATGCTGTGATGATATTCAGTATATGAATGTAAAATAAATAAATTAAATTAAATAATAAAAATGAATAATAATACATAAAATACCATATATGTGCACACACAAAAAGTCAAAATGTATTCATTTACCCAGACTTAGAATCAATACCTTCCTCCAACCCAGAGCATGCACCATCAAGCAAAGAAGCAGGTATAATAAGCCCAGGTAGGCAGCTTTTCAAACAGGTCCAACTAACATACATAAAATCTACAGAGTTGTTTGAGTAATTTTTTAAAAAAATTATTTATTTCTATTAGTTATTATAATTTTTTAATTTGACCAGAGAGAGACAGAGAAACAGAGAAAGGAAAACTGAGAAAGCAAGCTGCCAGGTCCAGGACTCAAACAGAAATCAGTCATGTGGGAGTACAGTGCCCTTAACAATCACACCACCTGCTGGCCCTGAGTTGTTTGAGTTTTTAATGATATTGATCTATATCAATATTGTCTTGAGTTCAAATTATCATCTATCCCTCAAATTCTCCATCTATATAAGAATTGTCTAACCACTACAACTTTTGAATGATCACAACATTTTCTGAGTAATTATAAAGTCATCTGTTTGAACTTGCACAATTGCCAGTTGATCTGACCTGAAAAGATTTACTCAGATTATTTTACCATGTAAGTGACAACATTGACTGTCAGCCCTCCTCAATTTTAACTCAATTCAGTTTAAAAGAACTTTTGCTCATTTCAAATTATGGTTTGGAATTAGTCAGCTACTCAGTGATGGCTTAATAAATGTTTAACAACCATCTCTGTGGAAAAATGTATGCCTGTCTTTATAGTTGTTTTTATTTTACTCATGTAGGTGACGTGTACCACATGATTGACAAAGAAATATGATAATTTTCATTGGAAATTCTTTGCATTCAGTTATTTCTCACACAATGCTTTTGTTGACTTTTGCCAAACTCTTTTATCCATAGACAACTCATGATTACTATTCAACCATAATTTGACAGATGGAGTTACACCCCAACCCTCTCACATTTTTCTCAAGCAATTCGTGTTCTTAAAACTAATATGTGAACTATGTTAAAATATTTCTCACCCTCATATCAATTATTTCTTTAAAACTTCTTTCATTCTCAACACTACTGATTGGGGTAGTGCTTTCCTTTTAGCTATTTGTATCAATATAAGTTGTAAGTATTGTACTGTTCTACATTCTTTTTTTTTTTTAAGATTTTTACCATAAAGCACATGGGCTTATCAGAGAGGAGAGAGACAGTGAGAGAGAAAGTGAGAAATCACTGTCCCAGGGAAATATGGCCATGCCACAATCTGTTTTCCTCCATTCTCCTCCCAGAATTCTGGACACCCACACATACACACTCCACATGACTTTCAAGCGACCAGGCCAAGGACTCAAATGGTGGCCATGTGGGAGTCCAGTGCCTTAACTAACATGCCACCTGCAGGCCCTGTTTTACATTCTATATTATTAAAAAATGGTAGTGTTTAACGACTGACCTGAACATTGACATATAAGCAGGTATCACTGAGTGGGTTCCTAAGAAAGCTCTTGAAAAAGGGTGATTCTTGCTGAATGTTTCTCTACATATTGTTTTTTTTTGCTCTTCTCCCTACTTCTCACCCTTCACGGAGATCTACCACCTGGTGTTCAAAGATGCAGATTGTGACCAAAAGGATGAAAACCATAGTCTAAGGAAATACTACAGAGAAGTCACATGATCATGGCTTCCTTTGTGGCTTCCTTTAGTATCTCAGTAGCCCTAGGTTTGTTACTTCAAGACTTGTTATTACATGAGAAAAAATAAAACCAATTATTGGTTTAAAGCTGCTCTGGAAAATTCATTTAACAATTACTTCTTACAACATGGCAAAACCTGGTTTCATGTGCATTGTTAAGGTAAATGACAAAACAACTTCCTGTACTTGTGTCATAACTAGCTGTGGAAACACATTTGGGGGGGTATTGGGAATTTGTCTATGTGTACTAATCTATGTGGTTTCACTAAGTCTCATCATCACTATTAGATATTGTTAAATATTAACTAAAATCTTCCAATTAAATACATAGGAGGATATAATATTCCAGATAATTTTAGTAATAACATTATAATATAATTAATTCACTATGTACTTTTAAATTTCAGTAAAATTGATCTTATCCTTAGATCTGATATCCTTCTACCCTCTTTTTTTCTTGCACTCAGAAACGTTTCTCCCTTGTAATCTGCAGGTATCCCCAGCAACTAATGTCTCCTCTGAGTTCATAGGAAGCTCTTGTTTCCGAAATGTTCCAAAAATAGCAGGGAATAGAGAGATTAACTTTTAGGTAAAATTTTCATCAAAGATTAAATTGACCAAAACCACACTTATTTCAGCTTTTGAGAATATCTGGTCACTTTAATAACAAGCCAAAGGACTCTGTTTACAAAGCTTTAATATTTGAAATGAATTGAATAATTGACTAGATAACTGCCATTAAAAGGAAAGAAGTGATCTCCAAGCAAACAGTTATTTTTTTTGCCAAAAAAGGAAACTACTCATTAAAAGAATAAAGTAATGAGATAGAGGGCTTCATCCACAGTCAGTAAATCAGCTTAGAGATAGGAAATGAAGAGGAGAGCTCAGTGTTTTCTTAGTCTGCTATTGCGTTACTAGTAGTAATATCGAAGACTGGGTGACTTGAAAATATGGAGGTTTATTCAGCTCATAGTTTAGAGATTCAAGTCTAGGGGCAATATCTGGTGGATATCTTGCAAAGTTCTGATCAGATCAAAAAAGGCAAAAGCAAAGTAGAGCAGCTGTCTGTGAATCTCTCTGTTCTGATCTCTTTCCTTTTTTTTTTCCCTCTCTTTATAAATACACCAAAACTCAATTATAGGGCCTCCACACTAGTTGGCTAACTCACAAGGCTCCATATATATGTATTTTAAATATGATATCTTTTATTATTGTTTTTATTTTACATTCATCTTTTAACCCAATGAATGTCTAAATTTTCCTTTGAATACTTTCACAACCAAGTATCAGCACATGAACTTGAGGGGGGGGGTGAAGGTGGTAGAGGCTACTTTGTATGTAGAAATGGAGAGATTTTCCCCACTATCCTTTTCCACAGAGACAGCATTTACTGACCCATAAAGTCCCAGGTTAACCATCAATTTTTAGGGAATTTTTTTTTTTATGTCCTTGATTCTTCTAAGTATTATCAAATTTTAGGAAATTGTGATTTACAAATATGGTCAATAAAATGTCCAATCTAATGCTTCTCCCATTGTACCACTTATTACACTGGATTCTGTTTACCTGTCAGTGTTTCCAATTTGACTTGTCACTCTACATCTAGGTAGTAATCTTTACTAGATATTTCTTGAATGAGTGAGTGAGTGAATGAATGAATGAATAGTAGAATCTTCTTAAGGGTAAAAATGGCACCGTAAAGTTAATTAAAAATATCTATTTGAGGGACAACAAGTGGTGTGGTGTTTAAGGTGGCTGAACCCCACATAGCCAACTGCAACATTCGTGTTCCAGACCCAGCAGTTTGGAAAAACACAGTGGGTGTGGCAGCATGGTCATCCCTCCTGGGGGATACTTTCTCACTCTCTCTCTCTCTCCAGCAGATGCATGCACCCTCTAGCAAACTGAAAAATGTATAGTCATTTTGAAATAAGAATACTCAGAAAATTTCCAAATAGTACTAAACCATTTCAGGTAGCAAAATTCTAAGCCTATGGGGACATCATGAAAGTTTAGCCATAGGAGGCTCATTTGAGATTCTGTGAATGGACAGTATTGCCTTCACTGGGTAGGAGTGAGGTAAGGAATTTGGGTGGAAACCAGTCAAATTTAGCAAAAAAGCCTATAAAGCATAGCTATTATACAGAAAAAGGTTCTGGTACCCAAAGTAAATGATTCTAGTTAAGTATCAAGGCCATCAAAATACTACATATTATCAACCAGATACCTGCATAGATATTTCTTGGGTTGGATCAGGGTAGCAAGTCTTTTTTTCCATTTTCCTTTAATTGCCCTTAATTAAGTCTAAACCAGTGCTTCTCAACCTTTAATGTATGATACAAGTCACCTGTTAAATATTAAATGTTAAAATATATATTTTGATTTTATATGTCTGCTAAGATTCTGCATATTTCACAAGCTCTCATGTGATGTCCATGCTAGTAGATCCAGTAAAGAGGTAGAGAATATACAGAGAAGCAGGAAAAGATAGCTCCTTTGCTCCTATTATTTTCTTAGTGTCTACTAGTCATTCAGATTCAGATTTAACAAAACTTTGTTGTTCACCTGTTAAAGATATACTGGCTGAACATTTTACTAAGAGCTTTTTATTATATGGTACATTTTACCAGTATCTGTATGAAGTGTTTGTTACTATTGTCTTTTCCATTTAAAAGTGAT
>NW_006160229.1:3587878-3589163 GCF_000334495.1 Tupaia belangeri chinensis | reverse complement strand
TCTTTCCCCTCACTCACATTTATATTAAATTCCTTTTTTTGAACAAAATTAAAAAACAGATTTTAATTAGAAATGAAAGACTGCTATTTGGGAATTGTTTAATACTGCCATGTAAATATATACCTAAAAATGTTAACACAAGTTAAAATTGCACACTGTAAAAAAATCACAACACTGAAACGTAAGAGCTCTCAGAATTCTTAATATGTTATATGCTATATACAAAATACTGGTTTGAAATTAAGTCCAGACCCATGGGTTCATAATGGATAGAGATGGACACTATGGAGATTATTTCTAAGTATAGATAATGAGTTTGGATTTTATAATTCTTCAGAGTTCAACAAAACTGAGAAGAGAAGAATATGGTGTAGGTAAAGTTGGTCAGAAATCCCTACTGTATGAGGAACAAATTGTAGGCTGAGCACAGGGACACAGATTGTTGGTAATCAATGTAACTTACATCCAAATTAATTGGTCATGAATGTAATGACATGCAAAATCGTTATTGTGTTGGATAGTAATTAGGACTCACTGATAAAAATCTTTTACGTTAATGACACTAATGATCCTTTCTGGGGTCAGTTCAGGTAACGAATAGTCAGAGGAACAAATATGATGATTTGTGCCATGAGAAGTGAGCTGACTCCCTGGCAACTATTAGGCAAAATGCTTGGCTTCAGAGTGCTGTACAGGGAGACAGAGAAATAAATAATGTAGACTTCCATCAGGCCAATAGGCTTTTTTTTTGCCTGCATTATTTTATTTTACTTTTTAATTTTGTCTTTTTTTTTACAGTCCCTGTATATCACTACAGCATATAAAATGAATTTTCCCATCCAGCACACACTGTATATTGATTCAATCCATTCCTTGTTTGAAATCTAATCTCTGATACAGATGATAGAGTTTAAACCAAATTTCTACAAGATCCCTGTTCTATAGCTTCTATAAATTCTCCCAAATTGTTATCCTCTTGGACAGCTCTACCTTTAGGTTTGAGGCAGGGTATTTAAACAGCCAGTACTTAAACTGGCCAATGAAAATTGTTTTAATTAGACCCTTTCTCAGGCCCTAACCAAGTCTTTGAACTCTTTGGATTTGAACATTTCTAAGCCATCTCTGACTAGATAGATAGATAGATAGATAGATAGATAGATAGATAGATAGATAGATAGATAGATAGATAGATAGATAGATAGATAGATAGATAGATAGATAGATAGATAGATAGATAGATAGATAGATAGATAGATAGATAGATAGATAGATAGATAGATAGATA
>NW_006160229.1:3581971-3587698 GCF_000334495.1 Tupaia belangeri chinensis | reverse complement strand
GGGTGGAAGAATAGTCTTAAGGTAAAATCTATAAAAAAAAAAAAAAAAAAGAAAAGAAAAAGAAAAAAAAAGAAATAAAAAGTCATTTTAAGAAAAAAAGAATGAGAAGAATTGGTATATTTAACAACATAAAAATTAATACAGTTTATCATAAATAAAATTAAATTTCCAGTGACAAAATAGGGAAAACATTGTCAAAAGATGTGATGAAAAGAATAAAGCCTTAGTATATATATTGTTTTATTTACATTTAATTACTGTATATCTTTAGTGTACAAAATGTTTTTTTCTCAGCATGCATACAGTGCATATTAGTCAAGTCAAAGACATTACCATCAACAGATAACTTTTCATTTTTGTGTCTATTAAACGTGTTATTTGTTTATTTCCCTAATCCTCTCCCTCCCACCCCCTTCCACCCACCCCTATTATCCACCTCCTCCTATATTGTCTATAATATCTACAGTTGCCCATCCTGCTATTATACCTTCCAATATTTCCATTTCTGCTATAGAGTGCAGACATTCTGTATATATTAAGCAGGGACATAGAGTATCTATCTTTAGAGTCTGGCTTGCTTCACTTAGCATTAAATTGTCCATATTCTTCCACTTTCTATCAAATTTCGGGGTCTCATTGTTTTTTTATGGTTGAGTAGTATTACATAGAGTACATGTGCCACATTTTTTCTTTTTTTTTCTTTTTTTGGAGAGTTTTTTGCTATAGGGCACGTGCGCTCACCAGACAGAGAGACAGAGAGATAGAAAACGAGAAATCACCCCCCCCAGGGGGGATGGCCACGCCACAATCCCCTCTCCTTCATTCTCCTCTCAGGATCTTGGGCACGCACGCACATGTGCCTGGCATGAGTTTAAGCCACCGGGTCCAGGACACGTACCGCGGTCGACTACGTGGGAATCCAGCGACATAGCCATTACGCTAACTGCTGGTCCCGATGTGCCACATTTTTTCAATCCACTCATCTGTTTTTAGACTTTTGAGTTGTTTCTGCATCCTACCTATTGTGAATAATGCTGCAATAAACATGGATGTGAAGTATTTTTCCAACTGAAAGTTTTCCTATGAGTGGAATTACTAGGTCATATGGTAGTGGGAAGACATTCATTTTAAAAAGCAGAATACTATTACTGTATGTGACTTCTATCACTGATTCTAGTTGGAAGAAAGGTTTAGAAATTCATGATATCGTCCATAGTTTGTGAAAAATTATTAGAATTTTAAATGTCAACTCTAATCACTGTACTGTGCAATAAAACCTTAGAATTTATTCCTCCCATTTAATTGTAAATTTGTATCATACACACAGACACACACACACACACACACACACACACACACACATATATATATATATACTTCAATATAGGTAGAAGAGAGGATTTTAACTATTCTCAACTCAAAACAAAGCAATAATAGGCATTTGAGGTGATGTATGTGCTAATTACCCAGGTTTGATGATTTTAATTTGTCTTCATATTTTTTAAAAATCACACCATAATACATACAATTATTATTGTCAGTTAAAATTTTTAAAGTTTACATAAATCATTCTATTAAATGTTTGATATATATATATATATAAAACCTGGGAAGATTACCCTGTATCCCTTCCACATCAATTTTCACCATCCAGGGGTAACCATTTCCAGTTATCTGCCATGACAGTTAAGTTTTATGATGTTGCTGTTACAGAATTTAATGGAAATTAAAATCTTTTTTTTAATTATTTTATTCAATTTTATTTATTAATTCATTCATTTTATTTTAATTTGATCAGAGAGACACAGAGAGATAGAGAGAGAAAGAGAGGAACATGAGAAAGCAAGCCACCAGGTCCGGGACACGAACCATGATTGGCCATGTGGGAGTGTCCAGCTCCCTAACCACCATGCCACTTGCCAGTCCCCAAATGGACATTAAAATCTATAACATATATTCTTCTCTGTCTTTCTTCTTTCACATTTCATGTTTTTGAGATTCATCCATGTTGTTGCACTTTATCCCTTTTTATTGCTGAGTAGAATTGTATTGGCTGAACACATATTGTTTTCCCTAAATTTTCATGAAATTTTTCTCCATAGAAATTGTTTCCATTTATTGTTCTCAAGGAATTTTTTGTGTTGTTTTATTTTTATATATTATGAATAAGGCTTCTGGAAATGTTCCTAGACTGATCTTTTTGTAGACATATCTTTCATCTCTTGGATAACCACCTAAGAATGGAATTTCTGGGTCATGAGGAAGATATATGTTTACCTTTACAAGAAGTTGTCAAACAGTTTTTCAAAGGAGTTGTACATTTTTATACCTCTACTGGCAATGTATGAACACTCCAGTTGCACCACATCCTTACGAACATTTGGTATTATCTCTTATGTTAGATGATATCTCATGATTTTATTGGTCATCCATATGTCTCCTTTGTTCAAGTTCTATTCAACTATTTCATCCATTTCTTAATGAGCTACTTGCTTTCTTTTTCCTGAGTTGTAGGAGCTATTTATATATTCTTTATGTTAGTCTTTTATCATACACATATGCTACAAGTATTTTCTCCTATTCTGAGGTTTGCCATTTTCTTAACGTTGTCATTCGAAGAGCAGAATTTCTTTCTCTCTTTCTTTCTTTCTTTCTTTCTTTCTTTCTTTCTTTCTTTCTTTCTTTTTCTTTCTTTTTTTTTTGAGAGGTTTTTGCTATAGGGCACGTGCGCTCGCCAGACAGACAGAGAGAGACATAGAGACAGAAAGCGAGAAATCACCCCCCGGGGGGATGGTCATGCCGCAATCCCTTCTCCTTCATTCTCCTCTCGGAATCTTGGGCATGCACGCACACGTGCCTGGCGTGAGTTTTAAGCCATCGGGTCCGGGACATGAACCGCGGTCGACTATGTGGTAGTCCAATGACATAGCCATTTCGCTAACTGCTGGTTCCCGAAGAGCAGAATTTCTAAAACTTAATAAAGTTTACATTTTCAGTTTTTAAAATTATATTTATTTATGCATTCATTCACTGTATATCATTACAGAATGCAAAATGAATTCTCCCAGAATGAATACACCACATATTAATAAATATACTACATAATAGTCCAGTTAGAGATATTATCATACACATTATCATCAAGAGCGAGTTTTCCATTTTCATGTCCCTTAAATGTTGTTTCACTCCTTTACCCCTCGATTCCCTTCCTCTCACTCTCCCCCATTTCCCATCCCCCTCCTACACTGTCCCTGATATCCACATTATTTCTCTATGCTTTTATATCTTCCAGTCTTTCAGTTTCTGCCATAGAGTATAGACATTCAGTATATATTGAGCAGAGACATACAATGCCTTTTTTTCATAGTCTGGCTTACTTTACTTGTCAGTAAGTCTTCCATATTCATTCACTTTCTATCAAATTCCAGGGTCTCATTTTTTTATGACTGAGTAGCATTCCATAGTGTACGTGTGCCACACTTTTTCAATTCATTCATTTTTTCAGGGGCATTTAAGTTGGTTCCATATCTTAGCAATTGTGAATGCCACAATAAACATGGATATGCAAGTGTTTTTCTGAGTGTATTGCTATCCCTTTGTAGATATTCAGGAGTTGAATTGCTGGGTAGCTCTATTAGGTCTTTGAGGAACCTCCATGTTGTTCTCCACAGTGGCAGTACTAATTTACATTCCCATCAACAGTGTGAAAGAGTACCCTTTTCACCACAGTCTTGCCACAATTTCTTTTTCTTAACATGTCCTGTTTTTCATTTAAGACTATCCAGTAGCATCCCTACAACATAGGCAATTCTCTTGTCTAACTAGCATACTGATCCTTGATACTCAGCATAACATGAAAACATTTTAGAAAGGTATAATTTCAGGCCCCACTCAGCCTAGCTGATCAAAGCCTAGATTTTTAGCAAGATTCCAGGTGGTTGGTAAGCACATTAAAGTTTGAGGAGTACTGATCTATGCAAAAGTCCAACATCTCACAATTAGCCTATAGCTCCATTGTAAATTTTTTTCACCATCAATCCCGTAAAGAGATTCAATTAAATACACACTGCACAAGTAACTTTAACTTTTGACATTTTTGGCATTAGGGCAAAACAATATGTATCAGCATGTGGGTGGGTGGATTTTCATGTTCATTTGTTCTTAGTCATCAATATTTAGTTCGACCCCAGATACTCTATTTTAACCAGGGAGCCTAAGTAGAACAGCTGTATTAGTTTATATATTTTATAAAGCCTGTTTCTTTGCCTCTCCTAAGAGACCATTGAGTTAAGCAATGCTTTTTTCCCACCATCTGGTTAGTTCCTGTGCTAATTCATTTTGTCCCTGCTCTGCAAAAGCTCCATGTAAAACTTGTAATATGGTTGAATGATTACATTCTTTCCTTCTGTGTTCTCAGTTATTGTGAGAAGGGCTTACTGAGGAATATACATTTTTTTGACCATTAATTTGACCAGCTCTCTTTAAGACATGTGAGTGTAGGTGTGCAACTAATTTATGCAATACTATGGCCTGCATAGAAAAGGACTCTAATTGTACTGTATTAAACTACCCTGACATCTGCACTTGAAGATATTCAAATAGATAGTACTATGTGAGGCAGCTGTTCTCCTAGAGTGTTTGTTGATTACTGCATTAAACCTGCACTTGCATTAATTTGCTCCATTGTGTTACCACATTGAGGTTCTGATATAGGCTTGAGTAACCATCCAGGCTTTGAACAGGATTTCTGTATTTTATGTAGGCAATGAAATCACTGTGTCAGGGAAACCTAGGCTGAAGGCCAAGTTCTTGCATGTAGTAGCTCTACAAACTTGGGCAATTACTTAGCCTTTCTGAGTCTCATTTCCTCTCATATATGAAATGGTGATAAATGAAATGTGAGGATTAAATTCAATGGTGTCAGGAGAATATTTTGGTACTCTGCCTAGCCCATAGTATGTACTCAATGAACGTATGCTATGATCCATATTTATTATTTCACAGAGCACCCATAGTCTGGTCTAATGCTTAGAATCAACATGTTTTTTCTGTGTCAGAAGTGAAGGTTGGCTTTTATAAGTGCACACATTTATGTATTTTGAATATGGGTTATCAATGACAGATTGAAAAAGCTATGAAGGACCAATGGATCAGAATAAAGAATTTGGAAATAAATTCCAAAGCATACAGTCAACTGATTTTTGACAAAGGGTACAAGACAATCCAGTGGGGAAAAGCAAGTCTCTTCAGCAAATGGTTCTGGAAAAACTGGATATCCACTTGCAGAAAAATGAAACTGAACCCTATCTCTCACCACTAACAAAAATCAACTCAAAATTAATCAACTACCTAAACATAAAAGATCAAACTATAAAACTATTGGTAAATAAACCCAGGGGAAACTCTAGGAGGCATTGAAGCAGACAAAGATTTCAATAAAACCCTCAAATACAAGCAATAATCCCAAAAATAGACAAGTAGTAAAACATCAGGCTATAAAGCTTCTGCACAACAAAGAAACAGAGTGAAGGGACAATCCTCAAAATGGAAGAATATATTTACAAATTATGTCTCAGATAAGGGACTGATAATCAGAATATAGAGGGAACTTAAGCAATTTACCTGCAAAAAAATAAATAAATAATCTAATTTAAATATGGACAAATGAGCTGAACAGACACCCCTCCAAGAAATATATACAACAGTCAAAAAGCATATGAAGAAAAT
>NW_006160229.1:3575700-3581922 GCF_000334495.1 Tupaia belangeri chinensis | reverse complement strand
CAAAACCACAATGAGTAGTATTCCATAGTGTATATGTGCCACACTTTCAGTGTGGGAGGAAGGTGGGAAATGAGGAAGAGTGAGAGGAAAGGAATCAAGGAGAAAAATAGAGAAGCAAGACATTTAATGGACACAGAAATGAAGTATTGTCTGTTGATGATAATGTGTATGATATCTTCAACTAGACTGGTGTGAAGTGCATTCATGTTGGGTAAATCATTTTATAAGCTGTAGTGATGTACAGAAATGGAATGTGTAAAATAAATTAAAATAATAAAAATAAAGAAAAAAAACCACAATGAGATACCGCTTAACTCCAGTCAGAATGACTAAGATTTAAAAAATAATGATAAGTGCTGATAAGGCTGCAGTGAAAAGGGAACCTTCCTACACTGTTGGCGAGAATGTAAGCTAGTACAACCACTGTGGAGAACAATATGGAGGTTCTGCAGAAACCTACAAATAGAACTACCATACAATTCAGTAATTCTTTTCTTATGTATCTACCTAGAGGATAGGAAGACCTTTAGTCAGAAAAACATCTGGACATCCATGTTTATTGTAGTATTATTCACAATTGCTAAGACATGGAATCAACCCAAATGTCTAAGAGCAGATGAATGGATTTTAAAAATGGGGCATATATACACTATGGAATACTACTTAGGCATAAAAAATAATGAGGCACTGACATTTGGTATAAAGTGGATGAACATGGAAGATTTAACACTAAGTGAAGCAAACCAGTCTATGAAAGAGAGACATTGTATGTTCCCACTCAATATATACTGAATGTCTGCACTCTATGATATGAACTGAAAGAGGGAAAGGTACAGTAGTAGGGGGACAACTGTCAATACCAGAGACAGCATAAGAGGGGATGGGTAACACAGGTGGGAGGGAAGGGATTAGGGAAAAAAAACTTAACAGGTACACAAATGAAAAGTTAGCTGATCATGATAATGTATATGGTCATATCTTTTTTTTAGATGACATGATATTTATTATTATTATTACTTATACAGTCAATCACTATACATCATTTAGATTATAAACAGACTTTATACAGCATGATATACATCTTAGTCAAGTTGAGAATACTGTACATCAATAGATAATGAACCATATCTGTGTCAGACAAATATCTTACCTCTCCATTTTCCCCCAAAATGATCTATTTTTGGATTGCTATATGCTATATTGACACAAGAAAAATTATTTTGTACACTGTAAAGATGTACAATGATTAAATATAAATTTTAAAATTACAAAATAATAAAAAGAATTAAAAACTGAAAGAAAAGCTATGGAGAACTAGTGAGGATTAGAACGGGCAAACAGATGTTTCTGAACCACTGTACATTTTAAAATGTTTTATTTGTTTTGTTTGCTTTTCTCTGTGTGTGGATGTATGTGTGTGTGTGTGTGTGTGTGTGTGTGTATGCATGTATGTTTTTAGACAAGGTCTCACTGTGTCACAATCATCCTACCTCAGTCTCTGGAGTACCTGTGCATTTGTTTTATTTTTTTTATTTGTTTGTTTGTTTATATTTAGTCACTGTATATCTTTACAGTGTAGAACATGGTTTTTCTCAGCATGAGTACAGTGCATATTAGTCAGTCAGAGACATTACCATCTATATTATCATCAGCAAGTAATTTCATTTTTGTCTATTAAGTGTTTTGTTTGTTTTTCTCTTGATCTTCTCCTTCCCACCCCCCATTACCCACCCCCTCCTATATTGTATCTAGTATCTAAAGTTGCCCTCCCTGCTATGATACCTTCTAATCTTTCAGCTTGTGCTATAGAGAGTAGACATTCAATTCTGTGCATTTCAGAGTGGACTAGGAATTGAACTCTGACCTCCCCTGTGGCCTCAGCTTGCTGAGCAGCAGCATCCAGCATGTAAAACCACAGCTGATCTTATTTTTGTTCTGTTTTAAATGTCTGAGTGGAGACCGTGGGAAAAGTTGTTCAGGGATGGGAGAGTTGTTTCAGAAGTTCCTGCTTATTAGGCCAGTTGAGGGATTAAGATGAATTCAAAACTTGTCATCTCTGCCCACTAAGAGAAAATTGTCACATCATTTCTTGAATGTGCTGTATCAGAAATCCTGGAAGATCTCTGGACATAAAGATAGAAAGGAGATAATTAAATATTTGAAAAATGTTATCCTTGCTAGAAAAAGGTTAAAAAAAAATGCAAGTGCCTCTTGGGTAAGATAATATTCCACATGAAGAACTGATTGGTAAAAGGCACAGAATGAGTTTTCATTTTCTGATACCAGCTCTCTGAGCTGGGCTTATTTGTAAAATTACTTCAGTTCAGCTGAAGTAATTCTTAGGAGGGACTAAAAAATCTTTAAGAGATTTTTTAATTTGGAAGAATGGATAAACATAAAAATGCAGAAACACAGAAAGGTTTATTAGGACAATGAAAAGTATGAAACAGCAGTTCTTTAAGGTATGTCTCCTGTATTAAGAAGTTGCAAACCCTCTCTACTTATATCTCCCTTTCTCTTCCCTTGGCAGCTGATACAGGGTGTGTTACATCGTTGTATCTGCCTGTTGGGATTTTATGTGAGTGTAAATTAGTGAGTTTCTATTGCAAAGGTAACAGCTTGATAGGAATTCAGCTTAATAACTAAAGGTTACTCTTAAATATTACATTGGACATTTATTTTTATGTCCATCTTGCAAAAGTGCTTACCAAAGAGGTGCATGCCAGAAAGCACTATTGATTTGAGAGCCCTCTGCTGCATTGTGGTATGCACTTTCATTAGACCAGCATCTGAGATGTGAAGAACTCTCTTCCTGCAGCAGGAACTATGTGAAAATGGCCAGGAAAATAATGTGCTAATGAATCACATCCTTGCTCCCGCTCCTTCATTATTGAGTGCAATCTCCCTCAACCTTTTCCTGTGTTATTCCTTGGAATTATGGGGTTATTGGGAAGTGAGGAATTGCTGAGCAGCCCAAATTCTCTTGGTGTTCTGCAACTACCCTGCCTTTCATATTCTACCTCTTTCCTACCGTCCATGTATGCTTCTAGCTCTTTGATTGGAACTCTGGAAGGAGGTGAGCATGGTTCAGCATTTTTAGTGTTTTCTTTTTGTTAGTTTTTTTTAACAGACCCAATCTTTTATTCCTATAAAATCTAAAAGACTAACAATAGGGATAATCAAAGTATGTTAGCTTAATTTTGAGAGTTATAAGGAGACTTAGGAAGAACAACATAGCCATCTAGGCTCTCCATGAGTCCATGCTTAATACTGGATTTAGCTTCCTTTTCTTAACTGCGACCCATATAATTAAAAACTAACTATAAAGTGAGACTGAGTTGGATTTCACTCTGGACTCCTACTGCCTTAGTCTATTTGAGCTGCTAAAACAAAATGTCATAGACTGTGATGCTTATAAACAGAAATCTATTGCTCACAGTTTTGGAAACTCAGAAGTCCAAGATCAACGTGCTGGCTAATTTAGTGTCTGTTGAGGGCGTACTTCTGGTTTATAAATGGCTATCTTTTTACTGTGTCCTTACATGCTATAAGTGCTGAGGAAGTTCTCTGGGACCTCTTTTGTAAGGACACAATCTCTTTCATCATGGCTTCATGCTTGTGACTTAATAGTCTCCCAAAGGCCCCATCTACAAGTACCATCACATTGGATATTAGGTTTCAACATAAGAATTTGGGAGGACACAGACATTCAGTCTGTAGAAGCCATCCACTAGCTCTGTGTGCTCTTGAGCTATTCATGTCTCTGAATTTCATGGTTTTGATCTTTAAAATCAAGATAAGTGCTCACTCATAGTGTTGACAAGAGAATTTAAAGAAAAAAATGAGTCTAACGTTTGGCACAGTGCCTGGTCCATAGTTGCCACTTTGCAAATATTAATCTTTACTTGATATTTTCCAATGCTGAAACACTCTCACCCCACTCCAGTATTCCTCAGAGGCCTCGGGTCCTTCCTGCTACTCTGATCCACTCAAGAACAATAGCATGTATATGCCATTTGTCTTTCTTCTCTGATCCTGCTCAGGAACTTCCTGCTAATATCTCCCCTCTCATTCATTGCCTCCTTCTCCTTCTCCATCAGTATTCTAAGGAATTAGAGAAATCAAAAATAGCTTCTGTTCCCATAATCATGTAAGATGCTTGACCCATAGCATTTGAGATTAACCTCTTTTTTCAACCTAGGGCCCTCTTTAATGAGATTGCTGCCTCTGGTGCCTTGGTTACTGGTTTAAATCTTGGCTTTTCTTCATACACAGAGATATTTTGTTCTAGTAGATCTGGCAAGGGAGAAAAGAGAGAAACTAACTTACAGATTTCACCAAATCTCTGAACAAACATGACAACAATTGACTGTGGCTAAGACCCAGGTGCAAACCAGACAGAGGCTTTGGACTTTATTTGACTCACTCCACAGCTTTAAGAACTTAAATCTGGCTAAGGTTCCATAGTCTGGGTCAATATCTGCCCCTTGCAGCCTCATGAGGGGAAGAGCAGAGTTGCCAGTTTTATGGTACCTGAGCTTACAGGAGCCTCATTTTTAGCCCACAGTTTGAGTGTCTTAGGTCTAAACAATCTGATGGCTGCCAACTCTTCCCTTCATAGAGCTGTAAGAAGGCAAAAGCAATCATTTGACTGCACTGAATTCTCTGCTTGCATCTACAAAAACCTACAGTAAGTGATACAAAGAAGAACTAATTCAGTCAACTAGTGCTTTGAAAGTCAATCCAGATGGTTTACATAGGACTAGAAGAACTTCCTTAGAGGTAGCCTTGTCAAAGTAATAGGTTCAAACAACAAAACTCTTATGAAGCACAGTGGAATATTAGATAATGCATGGGCGTTCCCCATATCTGGTAGAACTACCTGTCAGATTGTTCAACCCAAGGGGGAGTCCTAGTCTGCAACTCCTTGTTACTTTTTCCTCTTATTTAGTATACTTACAGAATTATCTTCCTGAAATTATTTGGTTTCTTATGCCTTTCTTACTATAATTTTTATCACTTATAGGTGATAAACAAAGTTGCTTGTACCTTCTTATACTTGATAACATATTTTGATACTCTTATTTCAGCAGAGAATGGGGCAAATAAGACAGGGTTCTACCTCTGTGCCCTTCAGTACTCCTTCCACCTTTCAGGTTCAGCCTCCACATCAGAGAAGGTGTGCTATGATACGTGTTGACCAAATGGATGAATAAATGAATATAAAATGGGATCACTGGGACAGCCGGTGGCATGTTGGTTAAGGCAGCTGGATCTCATAGGTGTTTCAAGTTCCAGACCCGGCAGCTTAATAAACACCCTGGGCATGTATGTATGCATGCCCAAGTTCCTGAGAAGAGAATGGAGAAGGGATTGCAGCATGGCTATCTCCCCTGTGGGGTGCTTTCTCACTTTCCCTTTGTCTGCCTCTCTCTGCCTCTCTCTGGTGAGCATGCACACACCCTATAGCAAACATTTTTAAAAATGCAGATACTAATAACATTCTGAAAAGCTGTTTTACGGAGAGTAAATGAGAAAATCTATGCACTTAGCACTGTGTTTGGTGCATAGTGGCAAGAGTTTCAATAAATGTTAGCTCCTTCCTTCTCCCGTGCTCCTGCTCCCTGACATTTGCACAACTCCACCACTTTCCAGGCAGCACTATTCAAATTACTGTAGCAAATATTTCATTTCAGGCTGTCTCCTTCAGCACCTCTAGAGACTGCCACCCACGCAGCTGGTGTGCATATTCAGATGGCAAGTGACTCAGGGAGGGTGTCAACAGGGTGATGGAAAGCATGACAAAAGAAAAGGGTAGTCTGAGGCAGAAATAACTACTGTGAGCCCAAGTGCCCATTGATCAATGTTCTTAGCAAGCTGAGAAGATGCACTTTGGATGATTGGCGGTCTTGCTGAAGCTACATTTGTTAGAATATTTCAAGGTTCTTACTCATTTAGATGCTTTGCTAAATAAGAGAAATTCCAACAGGAAGCAAGTCTGATAATTGACACGCAGTGCCAGAGGTGGTGAACTAGGTTTCAGTTTCCCTTACTAGCACATAAAGTTTAGTAATGTACTAAAAAACATAGGGAATTTGGGAATATCTGCTGAGGATCCTCGTAGCCAACTCCACATCAATGAAATATACTCGTTTTTTTGGTATGTTTCTCTTGGCCTTCACCGCTTGTCCACGACATGCTTCTTTTCAGCATTACTCTTTC
>NW_006160229.1:3570638-3575684 GCF_000334495.1 Tupaia belangeri chinensis | reverse complement strand
ATCTCTTTATCATATCAGATGTTTCTGCCCTCTTCTTCTTTGCTTTCTCCCTTTCTTCTTTCCTTTTTGCTAGCATGTCTTTCTCAGAATTGCCGATTTCCCCCCCTCTGCCACACCATTCATTTCTCCATGCCTGAAGTTACCTCCAACTTGATCTGCTGGATTAGTCCAGTCATCTCATCCAATTGCAAAGCTTTGCAATGAGAAAGGATGTCATTTGAGAAAATACATCCTCCCAAGAATAAGAGCTGCGTGTGAAGAGAATGGGACTCCTAGATAGGTTGTGAGATTTCCTTCATAAGAGATATAAAATCAGAAGCTCAATACTCATTGATGAAGATGCTGGAGAGAGGGTTTTATTATCTGATGAGATCTCTTAAGATTTCTTTTATTTTATTTATTTTTAAAATTTCATTTTATTTTATACAGTCAATTACATTATTTAGCTTACAATGTGAATATTTCAACATGTGAACATTTCTCCCTCATCCAGTTGACTAAACTATAATTCTTTAATTTTAGAAAAATCAATCCTTTCACTTTATAGATAAGAGAATTAAAGCTAGATGTTTAAGGAGATGCAAAATCAGAAGAGGTTTCTTGACACCTGTTCCAGGGCTTTTCTCACTGCCACACACTGGCCTCCCAAACCCACTTCTGATCTTAGTCCCTTTGGAAAACTCTCCTTCATTACATGAAGCTCAGGCCAAATATTAAATTCTAGTGCAAATACAGCATCCTGTCTTCTAAAGCATGTGCACTACCACCGTGACTTCCATTCACACAGCCACAAGGAAGAGTATTGCAGTTTATACGAAGAAATGTCATTGTGCTAAACTGTTGAATATACCATTGATAATGAAAACAATCAAAGTTGGAAGGAGTTATCTAGAGAATTTGACTAATAGCCTCACCCTTGACGTGCCATCCATGCCTTCCTTCTTGATCACCTATGACTCCATAGGCAAGGAGCCTTAACTGAAACTCTGGGTTGCCACTGCTAAGTTCAATATTATGCAAGATGAAGAAAAACAAAACAAAGTAGTCAGTCTTGCCTTTGAAGACCTTAGATTCTTGTTAGGAAGATAGACAACGTATGGGAAAGTGACCATGAGGTTGTAAGGGAAAACACTGAAGAAAGAGGAACCCAACTGTGGAAGACCAAAGAGAACAAATTATAGTCTGTAATTTATCCTATAGCCATTTGAGTACTCTTGAGGGTTTTTTGAAAGGAAATGAAGAGGAATTATCTTAGTGAAAAGATTTTTAAAAAGTATTACCTGACTTCCAGGTGTGCGTCATTGGTAGTGGTGGTGGCAGAGGATGATCATGTAGAAGTTCATATGGAGACAAAGTCTGGAGATGTGGATTTCAGGAAGAAGAAATGAATAAAACTGGAGCTCTTGCTTTGATGTGGATATTTATGGAAAATAATGCACTACATTTCAAAAGCAAAAATCAAAGGATTTTGTTTACTTAAAATCAATAGACAAGTCGTTAGTGACTTGGGGTATTTGACCTCTTCTTTCAGTTTCATGTTTTAAAGGAAATACAAGATGAATATTGATTGCTTTCTTTTAATTATGCATGAGCAAAAATGTCTTACATGCCAGTGACTATCTTTACTTCTTCAAACTTAAGTATACCTAAAATACTGTTTATTGTCAAATTAACAATTCTGCAACATTCCAGAGAGTTTTAAGAAATAAGCTTTTGCCCTGACAATGCAATCCTTTGTTGTTATCTGTTTCCTTCTAGACTTAATCCTTATATATAATTTATTTTACATAACTGACATTACAGTCATTTATGTAACTGTCATGAAAACCCTCATACTCAATAAGTATGTTTAAATAGAAAGCTAAACCATATAAAAGCAAACAAAAATGTTGCAAAATACAGTTAAAAATAAAAATGCCATTGGGAACCAGCAGTTAGCGTAATGGCTATGTCGCTGGACTCCCACGTAGTCGACCGCGGTTCATGTCCCGGACCCGGTGGCTTAAAACTCACACCGGGCGCATGTGCGTGCGTGCCCAAGATCCCAAGAGGAGAATGGAGGAGAAGGGATTGCGGCATGACCATCCCCCCGGGGGGTGATTTCTCGCTTTCTGTCTCTATGTCTCTCTCTGTCTGTCTGGCAAGCGCACGCCCCTACAGTGAAAATCTCTCCAAAAAATAAATAAATAAATAAATAAATAAATAGTAAAAATGCCATTTGACCCCATTTTACTGATTCCTCAAACTGTCCCTAACCTACACTTTAGGTCATGCAAATTGGTGGAAGGCCTTATTATACTTTATAAACCTGAAACTTATCCTCAAAATATAAACTGTTGATGTTTGTAGAAACATTATGCTTTTTTTTTCTTACAATTTATTTTTTATTTATTTCTTCCACGAGAGAGGAAGATAGGAACAGAGAGAGAAACACACTTTCAACATTGTCTTCACACTGCAATCCTACCCTCAGCCTGAACCAGCCCAGATCATGGGCATGTGTGTATTCACCCATTATGCATGTTCAGTGTACATAGGGAGACTTCAGGATATGAACCTAAGACCTTCCCATGTGGATCCATCATTGCAGAGTGTTGTACTACTATTGTGACACCACAGAGAGCCCGTTATAATTCTTACAAGTAAATAAAGAAGGCTTTAATATTTATTCCCTAAAATTTGTGATATTTATTTAATTCTTATGGTATTAATAACAATCGCCTATATTGTATGTCTATCAAATGCCAGGAGCCCTGCTATTCAATTTACATACATCAATTATCTCATTAATTCCTTATATCTGAGTGGTATATGAATTATTCGAATTTTGCACAGAAGAAAACTAATGCCAGAAATATTAGTGACTTATCCAAGATGGCAAAGTTGGCAAGTGGCAAAATGGAATTGGAATTTCAAATTTAGCTCAGTCTCATTATTGCAGTTCCACTTTTTTTTTTTTCTTTTAGGTTTTGCCATAAGGCACATACATTCACCAGAAAGAGACAGAAAAAGGGAAAGTAATAAATCAACACACAGAGGGGATGGCCATGTCACAATCCCTTCTCCATTCTCCTCTCAGGATTTTGGGCATATATGCACATGCACCCAATGTGATTTTCAAGCCTTCATGTCCTTGGTAGGCAATGTGAGAAGCCAGTGCCTTCACCACCACACCACCTGCTAGCCCTATGTCCTAACTCTTAACCTACCTTTTTCAGTTTTTAAATGGAAAGGAGCTATTTTTGTTCCTTCTATTTAGTGCCTTGCCCCCAGTTCCCATGTAATTCTTGGTTTTAGTAGCAGTAATAATAAAGAAACTTATAGGAGTAATTAGTGAGGTATAAACAACCTCGTGACTGATACTAAATGTTCTAATCCTGTGAGAAGAAGGCATATTAAGGAAAACATGCAAGCCATGCCTTTTGAGTATTGTACCTACTAGAAAATTGATTTTTCCTCCAGTGATAGTGACCCCGAGTTTCCAGCTGCTCAATCTGTATTTTCTCTTTTTTGTGTGTGTTATAATACCTATTGAGGTTAAGAGGTGGGGGTGGATACATGATCAAGCTCAGTTTTCATCCTGTTAGTCCTTTGACAAATATTGAGTACCTCATATATCTGGCACATGTGATCAATTTTTGTCACTCTAATTTGCGTTTACACAGATGTCTTATTTTCTTTCACTGAAAACACGATACTTTATTTTTCTTCCATCTTAATTGTAGCTTATTTTTCTCTACCATATGTTTGGGAAAAATAAAACTTCCTCAGCAGTCTTCTTTTGGGTTACTCTGGACTAACCCCGTCAAACTCTATCTGGTTATTTTCTTGATGGAATAATAGTTCATCACCAGTTCCAATATAACTTTTGGTTTTGGTAGAAGAAATGCTACACAATCCTTGATAGGAACCATCAGTGAATTATCAACAACCTTATGGTTAATACTAAATGTGTGAATCCTGAAGGAAGTAAGCAGACTGGGAAAGTGCCCTGGCCAAGCCTTTTGAATATACTTCCTAGCAGTGCCTGAGAAGTGGTCTGAGCTCTTATAATTGGTGCTCTGGGTGGAGCATGCAACCTGTGCAATATCATAGAGAGCTTGAGCTTAAAGGGCCCTGCATTTTGTTCAATATTCTGCTGTTTCTATCTTGAAATTCTTAATAATTTTTAAACAAGTTATCCTGGATTTTAATTTTGCACTTGATCTTACCAATTTAGAGACTGATCATGCATGGGATCCTGACCCACTGCAGCCAGGGAGAGTCGCACTCATACAAATAGCCCTTTCAACATCACCTATATCCCCCATATTGGAAAGGAGAATGGGAAGATGAATGGCCAATATATCTTGTTTAACAGAATTCTACTCTCCAATGATCAGTGTTAAATACCTTTCAGTTAATTTATATTTTGCAAATTTCTCTGTAGTCAGCCATAATCCAGGTATACTATGATAAAGTAAAAAGGTTACATTTAACTCTACCATTTATTCCCAAGGTGATCTTATTAAGTCACTTAATGTCTTTGGGCCTCAGTTTTCTATCTGTGAAATGGATATAGTAGTTTCTACCTTACATGTTCGAAAGGGTGTTTGTGAGACATAAATGAGATAATGTATTCAAAAGTTGTTGAATTCCAGGGACCAGCAGTTAGCGTAATGGCTATGTCGCTGGATTCCCATGCAGTCGACCATGGTTCATGTCCTGGACCCGGTGGCTTAAACTCACACCAGGCGCTTGTGCGTGCATGCCCAAGATCCCGAGAGGAGAATGGAGGAGAAGGGATTGCAGGCATGGCCATCTGCCCTGGGGGGTGATTTCTCACTTTCTGTCTCTCTGCCTCTGTCTGGCGAGTGCACACGCCCTATAGCAAAAACCTCTCCCCCCTCCCCCCCAAAAAAGGCAAAAAAAAAAAGCTGTTGAATTCCAGTCAAGCTTTTTTTTTTTGGAGAGATTTTTCCTATAGGGCGTGTGCACTCGCCAGACAGACAGAGACATAGAGACAGAAAGCGAGAAATCACCCCCCAGGGGGGATGGTCACGCCGC
>NW_006160229.1:3543720-3569846 GCF_000334495.1 Tupaia belangeri chinensis | reverse complement strand
AGACATAGAGACAGAAAGCGAGAAATCACCCCCCAGGGGGGATGGTCACGCCGCAATCCCTTCTACTCCATTCTCCTCTCGGGATCTTGAGCACACACGCACATGCGCCCGGCGTGAGTTTTAAGCCACCGGGTCCGGTACGCGAACCGCGGTCGACTACGTGGGAATCCAGCGACAGCCATTACGCTAACTGCTGGTTCCCCAGTCAAGCTTTTTGGGATCAATATAATTATGTTTTCTCAGATCTATATATAAAAGATTAAAATTTTTCTATTTAACAGTTTAAGAAGCCTTAATTATAAAGACAAACAACTGTAAATGTTAAGAAATGTACAAATACATAAATCAGAAGAAGAAATAGAACCTTGCAGAGAATGCATGATATTTCTCATGTTGGAAGCTATCAAAGCCATTAACCAATAGCCATGTTATTTTCGAGTTCGTATTGTAGTTCCCATTATTCAATTTATTTTTTAATGTTTATATAATTCTTTCATGACTGAGACAGAGACCATTACCCACTCCCTGATTCAGTCTTGGTACACTCCAGGTCAGCAAACTCAGGGAGGTCTCTGGATGCAGAGCCAGAATCTTCCCATGTGAGTCAGCCTTGTGGAACGTTGCATTTTACAACTTTCTGTCTCTCTGCCTCTCTTTGTCTTTCTGGTGAACACACACACCCTAGAGCAAAAACCTCTCAAAAAAAAATTAAAGTCTTAGCAGTTGAACCCTTAGGTGGAGTGGCACAGGCAGGAGAGACACTAATGACTCGCGCTGGAGGCCGTGTGAGAGGCCTCTGGGTTGATATCTAGAATTTGAACAGTCTGGGCTTCCACAGGTATATTGGTGGTCCTGGTTGGCTATGGGATTGTGGGAAGGATCACAACGTGAGGACTCTGCCAAAGGTATCTCTGTCTTTTTCTTTATTTCTCTCTCATGAAGAAAATTAATATTTTTTTAAGAGCATAATTTCGCAGCAGCTACAAATCTATTGTCTCTGTACATTAGTCTAACAGCTTAAAAAAGTAGAATTGAAAATATTTGGGACCAGCAGTTAGCGTAATGGCTATGTCGCTGGACTCCCTTGTAGTCAACCGCGGTTCCAGTCCCAGACCCGGTGGCTTAAACTCGCGTGTGGGTGCCTGCCCAAGAGTCCGAGAGGAGAATGGAGGAGAAGGGATTGCAGCGTGGCCATCCCCCCTGAGGGGTAATTTCTCACTTCCTATCTCTCTGTCTCTCTCTGTCTGTCTGGCGAGCACACACGCCCTATAGCAAAAACCTCTCAAAAAAATATATATATATATTTGGAAGAAGTGTGTGCCTATTTGTCTAGCTTTCAAATCCCTTGTACTCATCTTTCTACTGTCCTTCTTCTTGTTGACAGCTGATATTAAATTCTTCTTGTTTTAGGTAAGAAAGAAATTTTTAAAGTGGTATTTCTCCTACATGTTAGAAGCTGGTGTCAATCTCCCACTTCCCCCTCTTTTTCCAACTGCTGTGGGCAGTCACCAAAGTATAACTTTTATTGAAAATTTCTGTTTTAAAAAAACAGAGGAGCCCATACCTACTAGACCTGCCAGTCTCCTGTCCTGTTAGCTGGTTTGAGGTGAGGAACCTAGCCATTTTTGAAGGTTGTACTCTTAAACAAGCTTCCTCTTATCCCCCATGGCTACTCTGACAGTTTTCTGGAAAGTTGGCTCACCTACTGATTTATACAGTAAGTTCATTTTTAGGCTCATTTGCCACACTTCCAGAATAAAATGCATAATGTGCATTCCTGATTTACAAGCTGGGCTTTGTATCTATTTCTTTCAAGTCTAGAATTTGCTTCTTCGTTAAAAACATCATATTTTCAAGTCAGACAATTAGATATGCTGCTCCAAAAATTTAGGGGGGGGAATGTTTTATGACCACTGCTAGGGGTACTTCATCTCTAGAAAGTACTTCATTTTGGAAGTGGGCAGCTTTGACTAATTTCTACATACATAATTCCAGCATCCAAGAGTCCATACAATTTGACCATTAAGATGGTCAAAAAACATTGATCAATCATTCGTGGTCTTATTTTGCTTATCATATACACATGGCTACACAGTGTAATATTTAAAGTTAAAAAGCAATTTTATAGCTCTTTATACTTCATTTCATTTGGTCATATATATACACATACACACACACACACACACACACACACACACACACACAATTGCCCTCTTGGATTAGTGTCCTCTGAAGTGTTTCACTAGTTTTGTCAAACGTTTTTTCCTCTAACACTTCAAGGCTTATAGATGGAAGCACTTAGAAAGGTGTGTATGTGCACAGCCTTAAGCAAAATATACCCCTCTTGCAATGTTAATGACAAAAAGAAAACAAAATGGGATGATTCCATATACCTTCAAAGTAACAAAGAGGCTCTGTTTTTATTTGGTTGTCCTCAAGTACTTAAAGACTACTAATGGCACCAGGACCAGAAGTATGTATGGCACACATAGAGTAGATGATAGTTCCAGGGGACTAGATGCCCAAGATCAAGAAAAGGATAGGGTATATGTGTACAGTGGGCTATGCCTGTGATAACTTGGGCCCAGGGCAAGCTGCTTTTCCTCTCTTGGCTTCCATTTCCTCATCTACAATGGCAAAAGATTGTGGTCCTCAGAAATAGTAGGCTTTGGTAAGGAAGTAGTAGATAAATGACTATAAGGAATAGTGGCAAAGAGAATGAGCTATGTGGCCAGGATGCCTGAGCAATTCAGTGTCTGCCATTTACTACAAGTCAGAAAACCTTGGGAAAGTTACTTAAACACTCTGCTTCAGTGTTTTCATCCACAGAAACAGGGCAGTAACACTACCTACCACATTACATTGTAAGAATAAAATGGACTCATATTTGCAAAAAAATTAGTACCTGGCTCACTGAAATGCTCAGTAAGTTGTAGCTATCGATATTACCAGAGGTCTATCAGCTAAGAAAGGTCCAGGATTGCTGATTAGGATGATATCTGGTCTTGAGGTTCCAGAAAGCCCAAAATATCAAGCCCTTCAGTGCCCCTCAGCCATTCCACTAGTGACACTGGGTCTGTGCCTCTTCACTTGGCTCAGGGTTTGATGAATGACTGTTTTCCTCCCTACAGTACTTCACTATCCATACCACATATACCCTATAAAACCCCTCTTGTCTTCACAATGTTTTACGCAAACCACAAAGCATACCCATAGACAAATGACACAAGCAAATTCACACAGAACACTTTGACACATTATTCAAACCATACTCTCAGGCACACTTTCCACACACTCCCACACACAAATATGTGATCTCTCTCTCTCTCTCTTTCTCTCTCTCTCTCTCTCTTGTTTGTTCCAGGACCATTAAGTGCATTAATGACAACAAAACATGTAGCTTTAGAACAGTGGCTCAGGCCGACATTGTGACCCAAGAGGCCATCTTTTCCACAGAGCCATGGACATGCCTCTCTTAATGGAAGCTATGTGTTCTGGCTGGCCTTGCATGGCCCTCGTCCAGCTGGCTGCCAAGCAAATGAGAATGCCTCACATTAACCGACTGAGTGAGACCTTCATTACCTGAGGTTCAAAGCTCTTCTCTTCAATCTCTGTAAGGGTGCCAAATAACAGAAAGAGTCCCTTCTTGCATCACAATCACTGCAATAATTGCTGTTTCAGAGGTCAATGCTATAGTACAACACGAAATGAATGATCTCCCTTGCCTGAGCCTCTCTGCTGCTTCTGTGGCCTGTGTAAACTGTGAGTTGTTCTAACAAATATATCATTTTCTTCTATAGTTTTGGACCCAGGTACAAATTATTAGGCCAGAAGAATACAGCACAGTTAGAGTTCTGACTTATGTGAATAGCCTGAATTCTCTACAACTGTGGTTCAGTCTCAGACCAGTTGCTAAGAGTAGGAAGCAGGAAAGGCCCCTACTTGATGAAAATTCAGTTTAAGAAAATGCATCCCTTCCTGCCTCTAGCTGCTAGCTTACACAATGACCATCCCATCAGAGTTATCAAGCTTTTTTCTTTTTTTTTTGGAGAGGTTTTCACTATAGGGCGTGTGCGCTCGCCAGACAGACAGAGAAAGACACAGAGACAGAAAGCGAGAAATCACCCCCCAGGGGGATGGCCATGCTGCAATTCCTTCTCCTCCATTCTCCTCTCGGGATCTTGGGCACGCACGCACACATGCCCGGCGTGAGTTTCAAGCCACCGGGTTCGGGACACGAACTGCGGTCGACTACGTGGGAGTCCAGCGACATAGCCATTTCGCTAACTGCTGGTTCCCCAGAGTTATCAAGCTTTAACGGAGCATACACTGGTCTCATATTTTCTTTCACTCTTTAAAATCTCTTTTTATCTGTATGCTATCAGTTCATGCATTAGAGCAGTGATACAGATATCAAGGTGCTGTAGGAAAAGCAGCAGCCTGCCTCTGTGTCCCTCTTCCAAATGTCCTTCCTTAGGCCCCACTCCTCCACACATACCACATCTGGCATTCACACCCATCTCTTGTGTTTGTACATCCTTTAGTCAATCAGCTTTGGTCGTAGAATGCAGACACTCGGTATATATTAAGTGGGGGCATACAGTGAGGGATACAGAGGCAGAGCATTGACGGGACGGGAGGTGTGGTGTAAACTGTTGAAGATATTCTGATCAACAGTACTGGGGAGAATTGTTCACTTATTGAAGTGTTCACTTCATAAGCTAAACTGTGCCATTGAATGTATATAATAATCAAATAATTAATTAATTAAAAAATAAAGAAAGAAAAAAGAAAAGAAAAGAAAAGAAAAGAAAAAGAAAAAGCAGCAGCCTTCACTCAGTCACAATCCTGCTATAAGACTTCATGTAAGACATGTCTCCACTCTGCCTGAGTGTCTGTTTCTCCATTAGCTATGTAAAGATTACAAGTCATGTGTTTGAACTTCCTCTTTGGTGGACAATATAAGATTATCATTTGAAGTACATCCACATATTTCTAAAATCAGTAGAGCTTATGTCCTGGGTCTCTGGGTCTGAAAAGTGCCCCTGACATCGATGGCACCTCTGTAGCTATAACCATTCTTTCAAAGCAATAGGATTACATAGATCAGAACATAGAGTAAAGGAATATGGCATAAAAAGCCTTTACAACTTATAATTGAAAAGCAGCTCCCAATGAACCAGATCTCAAATTCTGTCATTGAAGACACCTGAAAGCTAAAGCCAGGATTAAAGAGCCCAGAGACAGCATGGTAGAGTGGGAGAGGACTGATCTTGGAGAATCCTGCCTTGCCACCCTACTTGCTGGGTGATCAATTTCTATCTCCTCTTAGGACCCTTGTTTCTCTCTCTCTCTTTTCTTTTTGGAGTTGAACTAGATTGTCTCTAATATTTCTTTCAGTTTTGCTATATACTTGTTCTCCTTAAAGATTTCACATAGAATATGACCCATTCTAGAGTCATACACTCTGCTCCCAATCCTGGACCAGTGTTTGGGTGCCAGGGGAGACAGGCAAGCACATGTGTGTGACAACCCTTACTGCTCTTAATAGTCACCAGTTGCACATCTGTCCACCTGACAGTGTCAGCTGAGTCCCCTTTGTGTCTGGACAACAGCATATTCATATTATTGCTTGATTTAAATAAAAGCAACACTGACTATCTGACAGACAAAAAGATCGTGTGTCCTTCTTGACTGCATTATGCTCTCCCACTGTCAAAGAAACTGATTATTTGGTCATGTGAGCTGATGGATGTGTATGGGTTATGTAAAATTAAAGTATGGTAGAACCAAAAGCTGTTAGTAAAATAGTAAAACATCTTTCTAGACAGTAGTATTGATGAAACATTGATTAGTTAACGCCATTTTTGTTCAGGTAATTGATTATCACAACCACCTAATCACAGAGAAGTTACCCAGCATATTGTGTTTATAAGCTTTTTCCTTTCAGTGAGAGAAAAAAATTAGTCATCCAACCTTTTTGTCTTGGGGCACTTAATTCAGTTTCACTCAAAGTTTTAGACTTTCCTTAATAAGAAAATGCCTGTTTTTTTCTAGTCTGTAATCTGGTTATCTAATACCTTGCTAAAGTGATTAAAATTGATTAAGATGAGGAGGGAATGCTTTTTTTTAAAAGAGAAAGAAAAAAGAAAATGATTGGATTTCTGTGCTTAAGGTTATACTTAAGCAGATTGAATTAATTTGATCTGGATTGAATAAAGGACTTTCTACACAATTCTAAATTTATTGCGAATCTGAACATTGTTTTCTGGAATGTCTCAGCACAAAATGTCCTTGTTACTTTTGTTTCATAAGCATATATATCTTTTAATGCATAGATAATGTACTTTATAGAGGCTTTTAAAGCATACATACTTGTATAGATATTTATTTCCAACTGTTTTTGCTAAGCCAAAAAAGAAAAAGCTTAGTTGACTAAGTACTTGCATTTTCTAATATGAATACAGAGAATTATGACTTCCAAGCTCCTCATTTACATAACCAAGAGGTGGCAGTATTACATCCATTATGTATTCACTGCACCATGAATCATTTAACAGTAAAAGAAAAAAATAGTGAAATGTGTAAATAAAACTATGTAACAAATATTTCTCCTTTCTTTTTTTCTCAGTGATAGCCAATAGAAAGTATTCATCAATGTGAGATGTTTCCTTGTAAACAATAATCATGCCACTCCCCGCCCTCCCCGAAAAAAATAAATGAAAACTAGAAACCACTATATTTATTACCTCTAGTGAGTTTACTGAAGCTCTGGGAATCCATAGACGTATTCTTCAGTAATCACTTGTTTTTTGGTAAAGCATTCACCTCCTTCCCAAATACTCATAAAAATCAATGATAAAAAAAAGATGCCACAAAGTAAGACTTTCTGTTTCTACGTAAAAAATAATTGAGGAGGGACCACCATGGGGGTTACGTTGCTAGACTCCTATGTAGTCGACTGTGATTCGAGTCTCAGAACTGGCAGGCTTAAAGCTCACACAGGGAGCATGTGCATGCTTGCCAAAGATCCTGAGATGAGAATGGAAGAGAAGGGTTTGGGGCCTGGCCATCCTCCCGGGGAATGATTTCTCACTCTGTCTCTCTGGTGAGCACACACACCCTATAACAAAAATCTACCTAAATAATAATAATAATAATGATAACTGAGGAAAAAACTAAGATAAAATATAAGTAAACATCATATCATAGTTGAGTATTACTTTAAAATAACTATTTAAAAGCAAAACCTTTTGTTTACTGCCCAAGATTGTTTTGAGCATCTATTAAATTATGACTTGTGACTTGGGTTATGGTTCAATTAAATTTTACCTAAGCTACTTGAATCTCTTCTATTTTGGTTTTTATTTCTAAACTACCTTGGAGATAGAAAAACAATAACAGTAGAAGAAAACAAACAAACAAACAAAAAACAAAAACACTTAAAAACCTAAATCTGTAGGATCCCTAGCTTCTTATAAAACTACTCAGTAAAAATCAATACCATAAATACATCTGAGAGATCAAGAATTGGTGTATGGAATACAAATTCTTAGAGAAATAGTTTAAATAGAAACTGAGTACTTTACATTTGGCTTTAGAGAAAGTTAGGTAGATCAAACTTTCTGACACTCATAGGAAAATATGACCATGAACTTCTTTATTTAAGATTTTTAAAGATATGCTATGACTAGAACTAAGCCATTTGATTGCTTGAAAATATTTTTGTGTTATATTTAAATACTAGTGCTACAGATTAAAATCAGTGCATGGTCTTATTATACAGAGTGTTTCTTGTACAGGTTCTAAAAGTTATCCAAAAACTTTTGTAGGGCATTCAGACCAATATCAGACAGAAACAAAAATATTTCCAACTCTCGATATATATATATAATATATTATAAACAGCAAATATTCTCAGTGTTTTTTGACTCAGTGCCTAGGTTGGGAAATTTTAATTTGTGGACAGAGTTCAAAGAATTCATTTGAAGATTATGCAGTAGAAAAGTAGAAAAGGGTGATGGTGTGCCAATGGCCACATTAGTAGTTCAAATATTTCCTTTCAATAACTTAAAAGTGGGCAAGGATTTCAATTTCTGAAAAGTTTACGAGACTGGGCTGTCCCATGTCCTAGTGATTAAGGAAGCCAAATTCCATATAGTGATTTGAATCCCTGACCTGGCCACTTGAGAAACATGCTGAATTCATGTGCATATGTGCCCAAAATCACAACAGGTTGGAAAAATAGGGAAGAAAAAAAATTGTACTGTGACCATGCCCCACTAAGAGGGATGCTTTCTCTCTCTCCCTCTCGCTCTATTTTACTCTGGTCAGTGGACATCTTTCTGTCAATGAAAAATACATATATGTAGGGAATTTATGTAATTATTAGTTTTTTCCCATGGGATGCACATGCTTTATGGAGAGAGACAGAGACAGAGAGAGGGGCAAAGTGAGAAATCATTTCTAGGGGGAATGGCTATGACCCAATCTCTTCTCCTCCATTCCCTTCTTGGGATTTTGGGTATACACACACATGTGCCAGACATGTTTCTCAAGCTACTGTGTCTGGGATTCAAACCACAGAGTTAGTCATGTGGGATCCATTGTCTTAACCTCCATGTTTCTTGCTGGTCTGAGGGATTAATTCATTACTGTAATCTTTCCTAAGAAATTTTCTAGTTTCATCACTCTGTGGGATAATTTTATGGGTAGAATTCTTTCTTAATAAAATTTGATACATTATGTTGTCTTCTCCCACAATGCAAAAATAATAATGAATTTAATGTTTTAGTTGAATTCATATTCTTTTTGTATGTATGAATTATGTGGTTGTGTCATGATATAATATTTGGTGCTTCATCAAATGTTCACCTTCCCCTGCATACAGATATTCCTGTAATGCATGCAGATTCTTTTTTTTTTTTATTATCATCATAATCTTCTTTATATTACATTGGATTACATATAACTTTACAGTGTATTACATTGTTTTTTCAAAAGGGAATGCCATGCATGTCAGTCAGTACAGAGACATTAATCTCCCCACTTCACCATTCCATATCTTTTCTGTTTTCCCCAATCATTATTTTTATTATTCTAATTATTTTTATAAAACAGTCAATTGCTATTTCTCGTTTTGCTTGTAAAAATACTTTGCCCATCATGAAATACTTCTCAGACCAATCCAGTTGAGAATACTATACATGTCGTCATCAACAGTTAATAGCCCCTATCTGTTTCTCACTAACGTCCTGTCTCTCTATTGTTCACTTGCTATCTTTCTCTATCCTCTTCTCTTCACTTACCCCATTCCACACTGTCCTATTCTCATTAAGTACCTTCACTGTGTTTATGTCCTCCGAATTTTTGCTCTCTATTATAGAGTGCGGATAGTCGGTATATATTGAGTGGATACATACAATATCTTTCTTTCATAGCCTGGCTTACTTCACTCAGCAATAGATCCTCCATATCTGACCATTTTCTATCAAATTCCAGGGTCTTGTTATTTTTTATGGCTGAGTAGTATTCCATAGAGTATATATACCACACTTTTCCAATCCATTCATCAGTTTGTGGACATTTAGGTTGGTTCCATGTCTTGGCAATTGTGAATAATGCTGCAATAAACATGGATGTGCAAGCACTTTTCTGACTGAGCGTTCTCCTGTCTTTTGGGTAAATACCCAGAAGTGGGATTGCTGGATCAAATGGTAGTTCTATTTGTAGATCTTTGAGGAACCTCCATATTGTTCTCCACAGTGGTTGAACTAGTTTACATTCCCACCAACAGTGTAGGAGGGTTCCCTTTTCACCACATCCCCGCCAACACTTATCACTTTTTATATTCTTAATCTTTGCCATTCTGACAGGGGTTAGGTGGTATCTCATTGTGGTTTTTATCTGCATTTCCCTTATGATGAGGGATGTCGAGCATTTCCTCATATGCTTTTTGGCTGTTCGTATGTCTTCCTTAGAGAGACTTTTGTTCAGCTCACTTTCCCATCTTTTAATCGGGTTAATCATTTTTTTTCGCATAAGGCACTTGAGTTCCCTATGTATTCTCGTTATCAGTCCCTTGTCTGAGGCATATTTAACAAAAATATTTTCCCATTCTGAGGGTTGTCGGTTCACACTTGTTACTGTGTCCTTTGCTGTGCAGAAACTTCTTAGTCTAATATAGTCCCACTTGTCTATTTTAGGGATTATTGCCTGTGCTTTGGGAGTCTTATTTAAGAAGTCTTTGCCTACTCCAATGTCTCCCAGAGTTTCCCCAGCATTTTCCACCAGTAGTTTTAGGTCTTAGGTTCAGATCTTTGATCCATTTTGAGTTGACTGTTGTTAATGGTGAAAGATGGGGGTTCAGTTTCATCTTTCTGCAGGTGGATACCCAGTTTTTCCAGCACCATTTACCAAAGAGGTTTTCCTTTTCCCAATGGATTGACTGATATCCTTTGTCAAAGAATGCATGCAGATTCTTCCTCATGCCTCTATTTTCTCACTTCAGTAAGAGATATATTCTAGGGAAATTAGTATCCCTATTTGACAGATGAGGAAACTGAGACTCCTAGAGGTGAACTGACTTCCCAAAGTCACACAGCTGATAAATGCCAAATATTACAACACAGTTTCATTAGGAAGGGACAAAACTATCATCAACAACAAGAATAGCTCCCATTTACCAAATTGCATTTTATGTTAAACACTGTGTTAAGCGTTTTATGAACATCTATCCCTTTAATTTCTATGTAACAGGGTTAATCTTATCTCCATTTCATAGGTAAGCAAGTGGAGGCACAAAAGTTATGTAACATGCCTAAGGGTAGATAACCTGTAACCTGGATTCAAATCCAGCCCTCTCTTGACTGTACTGCTTTAAAATAAAAGAGAGAACTAAAAGTGGGCTCTTAGGATGTCTCAGCTTGTGGAAGCACATTCAAATAATCCTAAAACTATCCAAAAACTTAAAATTTGACTTTAGGCTTCTGGTTTCTCCCTTCAAAAGCAGAGCCAGGGGCTCTTATCATACACAAACTCATGGTTCCCATTCACTCAATACAACCATTCTTCACTTAAGGTCCAGACTTATGACCAGTTTTCCAAAGCAGAGAATCTCCTTTCTTTGTGTGAGTCTTAGAAATTTCCTTTTAAAGTCTTTGTCTTATTTTCTCAGTTACTTACTATTCATTACACAAAGCACTCACAATCACACAAGGCTACGTATTTCATTTATAAACCTGTACTTTATTGTGCACCAATAGTAGTAGTCAGAATAAATTAAAATGATTATGCTGGACTTATATTATTGTGCTGTGATGTGTCTTCTCACTTACTTGTGCTTATCTCATGTATAATTTTGTATAGATAGAATTACATTATTCTAGTGTGGAATCAGATGATACCCATACAAAAATACACACCCTGTGGCACCAGAGCATTCCACAAGACATAGTCTTTAAGCTCCATGCTTATTGACCAATTCATTGAATGACCTAGTCATAGGAACAGAATTAGATGGTTAAGTGAGGAGGACTATATAGTGTTTAGCTCTGTCCTGTGAATAAGGATTAATTCAGGAGGGAACATGCTAATACCAACCTTCTGGCTCAGAAATATTAATGAAATACTTTTATCAGAATAGCTGAAGATCTTGCCTAAGTAGATAGCACTTACAGATACGTGATTCCTTATCACCACTTGTACCATCAAGGCACCATGGATATGACAGAACACTTTGGATCTTAGACCCATTAATGAGTGATGCTGATAGGCAGGGTAAGGGATATTTGAACTTTAATGATGAAACAGACCATTAAATACCATAATCTGAGACACAATGCAATAAATCAGAAATGATGGACTTTCATATAAGTTGAGAAATACGGAAATTATTTGCAAATACCTTTCATTTTATGGACTATACTACAGACCTAAGAATACAGAGCATTTTTTTTATGTCTGAGCAAAAGAAGACGTTTTGGCATTAATGCATAGTGAAGTAGAACTATCTACAAAAGGCCACAATTAAAGCAAACTTACTTTTACTTTGTACGAAAGATATGATTTATATCCTAGTCTCCAAAGATCAAAAAAGCTCATGTGCAAAGATAGAGAATTCTATGCCTTGAATTATTAAAGTTGCCAGTCCCTATTTTTAAAAAGTCAACTTAACGTGCAGTCCTGGATGTCTGAGTCTCATTTCCATTTGCAGAAGGCAGGAGTAAGAATGTTGGTTTGATCTTTCCATTTCTTTAAGTAACGAACAATCTGCAAAGAAGAGTTATCTGTAATCCACCCATCCACTAGGAAAAATATAACATGCCAGAGGAGAAATCCAATCATCATCAGCTGATGTTTAGATTCAGTTGCAGACTTGTTTTTAGGAAACCTAAGTATTAATTCTCATTCTTGGTGTCACTGGAAATGAATTAGAGGCGAGTTTGCTGGGCTTTGCCTTGTACTATGCAGCATGTTTCTCTGGTACACATAATGAAAGAACTTGATGATACAGTCTTACCTCAGAGGTTTGCTATTAAAGCATTGTGCATGTGCATGAGTCATTTCAATCAAAGTTAATGTTATAGAGATACGACTTTAAGTCAAAGCTTTGTCTCTGAGAGCTTGGACAAGTTACTTAACCACTCGTGCCTCAGTTTCTTTTTTTTTTTGTAAAGTAGGATTTTTAATTCACCCAATAGGTATTTATAGGTCACATGTTATATATGTACCCTATCATGTATTATATAATATGTACCTTATAAATACCTATTGGGTGAATTAAAAACAATAGCACAAAGGTTATGATAGTGAACAAAAAAATGTTCCCACCTTCATGTTACTTATATTTTATATGGACAATCAGTCAGTAAATATGGGAATAAATAATATGATGTATAATTTTTGAAAGCTGTATACTATATGATAAAATAAAGCCAAATAAGGTAAAAGAAAGAGATGAAGAGGATAAGTGGACTAATTTTTTAACAGAATATTTTATAAAAACTTCCTTGAGGAGATAACTTAAGAGCAGATATTTGGATGAAATGAGTGATACAGCCATGCAGAGATTTAGGGAGGACCTTTCAGGTACAAAGAGACAGATAGTACAAAGACTCTAAGGTGTGTTTACTTCATGTGTTGGAGGTCCAGAGAGGAAGCTGGAACAGACTGAGGAAAATCAGGAGCAGTGGGAGATATGGAAAAAATCATAAAAGGCCTTCTAGGCTAAAGTACAGAGGTTAGATTTCATTGTAAGTATAATGAAAAGCTATTTGGGGTTTAAGCAAGGTAATGACTTGATATGATCTACATTTTTAAAAAGATAATTATATCTGTTATGCAGAGAATAGACTGTAAATGGGGCACAGATGGAAAAAGAGAACAGGTAGAAAGCTAATACAATAATCCAAGTAAGAAATGATATTGGCTCAGACTCTGTCATCAACAGAGATGTTGAGAAATTATCAGACTTAGGACATATTTTGTAGTGAGAGACAACATAATTTCTTGATAGGTTTGTTATAATGTGCAAGGGAAGAGATGTCAAGGATGCATCTGCAGTTTAGGGCCTGGGCAAGTGAAAGTTTCAAGTTGACATCAACTGAGATAAAGAGGATTGAGAACATAGTTCAGGAGACGAATCATAAATTCTTGTAGCCATAAAGCTACACATGCTTACTAGATACTTAAGTGGGGACATTGAAGTAGCAGTTGAATATATGTATCTGGAGCTTAAAGAATGCTTAGATATGGAGGAGCAAATTTGGGAAATTCCAGTGTATAGATGATTTTTTTTAAAGCTGTGGATATAGAAAAGATCAATTCCTAAAGGAGAAAGTATAATTCATGAAGAGAAGAGGGCCAAGGATTGAACTAATCTACATTAAGAAGCTAAATAGATTAGATGGGTGGATCCAACAAAGAAACAAAGAAACTGATAAAGAACTGCTAGTAAGTTAAGAGCAGAAGGAAGAAAGAATAGAGTTTCAGAAGGACATGTTTCAAGGGTGGGGTGGGAGGAAATGATAACATCAAAATTTTCTGAGAGATTAAGTAAAATGAGGCCTGAGAATTGGCCAACAGGCATAGTCATACAGAGGCTATTGAGAAACATGATAAAGGTGGTTGCTGAAGACTGCTCTTTGAAAGCCTATTGGTTGAGAAGACAATGCAAGGCAAAGGAGAGACAGTAAGTATTGATAACTATTGATATTTTTAACAGGTTTGCTGTGAATAATAGCAGAAACATTATGTAATAACAATGCTGAGTTTATTTGATTATAATGAAAGTACTTTGCAAACTGTTAAGTTTATATACAGCTAATTAAGCCATGATAAATCTAATCACTTTCTAATTTCTGTAACTAGCAAGTACCCTTCATGTGTTTCTATGTAGTAACACATTATAATGATATGTTATTTTTTTTTTCTGACCACATTGATCTGAATTTTAAGCATTTGACAATCTTGACTGAGTCAGGGACCATCTGAAAAGAAACACATTTTTTTTTCCGCATGCTTATTGGCATTGTGGATGCCTTTGGTTACTAACAGCCAGAATCCAAGAAGTTTGAATTTCTCATCAGCCTATATTCCTGACATATATACTATCTAAAGTGATTATACTTTCTCTTCAGTCTTCAATAGAAGTATAGTTTCTGTGAGTAAAACAACATGGGGTGAGTCAAAGTTCTGGAAAGTGACTAGAGTTCAGTATCAGAGTTATGAAGAGAGGCATAGCAGATTAAATAAAAAATATTTTGATATCTTTTTAAAAAATTAGACTACCATAGAACTGGGAAGGAAATGAAACTTGTGTTGAAATGAAACTTTCAAAGGGGCATTGGCAGACATGTGATTGTCAATTTTTTTCATTCTAAGGTGTCTCTAAGGAGTTCTTTAGAAACTGACACCATTCACAACCTTCATAATGGGAGAATATATTTGCAAACCATGCCTCAGAAAAGAGACTTATAATCAGAATACACAGGTAACACAAGTAGGTACCCACACACAAAAAAATAATTCCAATCAAAAGATGGGCAAGGAAGTTGAACAGACAGCTCTTCAAGGAAGGCATACCAATGGCTAAAAAGCATACAAAAATGTTCAACATCTCTTATCATAAAAGAAATGCAAATCAAAACCACAATAAGATACCACCTAACCCCAGTCAGAATGGCTAAGAGCAAAAGAGATAAGTGCTGGTGAGGCTGTGGAGAAAGGGGAACTCTCTTCCACTGTTGGCAGGAATATAAATTAATACAACCACTGGGAACCAGCAATTAGCGTAATGGCTATGTCGCTGGACTCCCACGTAGTCGACCACGGTTCAAGTCCTGGACCCAGTGGCTTAAAACTCACGCTGGGCGCATGTGCGTGCATCCCCAAGATCCCGAGAGGAGAGTGGAGGAGAAGGGATTGCGGCATGACCATCCCCCCTGGGGGGGTGATTTCTCGCTTTCTGTCTCTCTGTCTCTTTCTGTCTGTCTGGTGAGCGCACGTGTCCTGCAGTGAAAATCTCTCCAAAAAAAAAAAAAAAGACAGCCACTGTGAACCTCCACAATATAGAGGTTCCTCAAAAACATACAAATAGAATTACCATATGATCCAGCAATTCCATTTCTGGGTTTCTACCCAAAGGATAGTAATGCACTCAGTCAGAAAAACACTTGTACATCCATGTTTATTGCATCATTATTCACAATTGCTAAGATATGGACTCAACCCAAATGCCCAAGAACAGACGAATGGATTGAAAAATTATGTGGCATACTACTTAGTCACCAAAAGCAACGAGACCCTGGCATTTAATAGAAAGTGGATGAATATGGAAGATTTTGTGCTACATGAAGCAAGCCAGAGTATGAAAGAGAGACAGTGTATGTCCCAATTAATATATAATGAACGTGTGCACTCTATGGAAGAAACTGTAAGGTTGAAAAGTATAACAACAGGGAGGGCAACTGTAGATAAGGGAGACAATATAGGAGGTGGTGGGTAATAGTGAGTGGGAGAAAGGGGGTCAGGAAAAAAGAAAAAATCATTTTATCAGACACAAAATTGAAGTCATCTTTTGATGATAATGTATATAGTAATATCTTTGACTTGACTAATGTGCGATGTATTCATGCTGGGAAAAATCATTTTGCATGCTGTGAAGATGTACAATGATTAAATGTAATTTAAGAAAGAGATAGAAATAGGAGGATTGAAGATGTAATAGTAGGGAGGACTACAAGAGATAAATACCAGAGACTGTATAGGAAAGTGGTGATTAGTAGGAGGTGAGTGGGAGGGACTTAAGCAAAACAAGGCACAAAAATAAGCACATTTAACAGACACAAGAATTGAAGTTTATGTGTTGAAGATGATGTGTATGATAATGTCTTTGACTTGATTGACATGGACTACATGCATGCTTTGAAAAACTATGTTGTATGCTATAAAGATGTACAATGATTAAATTTATTAGGTTGTCGAGAGAGTCATGACATATTTTTCTATGTTGTTATGGAAAAATGTGTCCTGACTTCCCTGACAACGCAATAAATAAATCATATAATAAAAAAAATAATTTTTAAAAAAAGAAAATAGTATCATTCATTTAAGAAATGGGGAGGGTGAAGGAGTTTGTGTTGATAAATTACTGAAAGCATTAACCAGTTCTAGAATTTCCAGCCACCACCAATATGCTCTATATTTCCAAATTATAGTAAAGGAAAGACAATTTGACCTGAGGAAAAGTAAATATTGACTGTCATCTCAAGGGTTTACTTGGCAGGCTTGATAAAAGCAATGAATTCCCAGTGTGCCAAGGAGAGAAAGATCCTGTCTCCAGGTACAGTCTATAATTGTCATCTCTTAGCTACTTAGGTAAGAAAAGGAAACTTTCAGTTTGCAAAACATCAAGAGCTTACAGTGTATTTAAAAAAAAAAAACATGTTCGTGCACATTTACATATATGTGCATGCACACACACACACACCTTTTGTGCCACCTAATAGTTACAGATCAACTCTGGATAACATTCTTCATGGGGAAATGTAGTCAACACATACATATATTCTGTTTGCTGACAATTATATTTTTCAGAGCTGATTGTGTTAATTTCCAAAATTTCTTGTCCTGATGACGCTAGTGGGGAGAAAAAGAAACAAACTGTATGACATTGTATAATTATACCCACGTTTAAAAATTTTCTTTTTGTTTTTCATCAACAGATGAAGCTTACCATATATTACTGTGCACTGACAGCTGTAATAGAAGAAAAATAAAGCAAACAATTAGCCTTGAGGTAAAGATATAAACTAATGCACAATTCATGAATTTGCTACTCATTTATACCTGCTGTGATTCTAACGGAGTTGATGAGATACAACAATGAGCGATTTTGAACAATTTTGATTTAATCTTCTGAAAAAGCACGTTATGTTAAGATTATTTAAAATATGACTTCTTATGGTATGTATGCAGAACAGGCTCCCTTCAACAGATATTAAGTCCAATGACCTATTTTAGAACAACCTTCCTAGATGATCTTAGAATGAGAATCAGAGCAGCTTCATTACTGCCACAAAAGTACCTTACTGTGGACTGAATGTTTGCCCTCTCCCTGGAATTCATATGTTGAAGGCTAAATACCCAGGTCATGGGGGGGGGGACTCTCATATATGGGATTTGTACCCTTATGAGAAAAGAAATGAGAGAGATGATTTCTCTATCTGTGTGCAAACCAGGAAAAGAGGACTCACCAGATACCACAAATGCCAGCACGTTAATCTCAGACTCCTCAGCCTCCAGAACTGTAAGAAATAAGTTTATATTGTTTAAGCCACCCAGTCTATGGAATTCTGTTATAGCAGTCTACACAAACCAAGACACACCCCTGTTGTGCATGTTCTGATGCGATTCAGATTTTACAGATACAAGTTAGATTTTCACTAGCCAGAATTCTAGGTAGACTCCAACTCAAGCCAGCATATGCAAAAAGAGAATTTATTTGTTTAGGTTACCAAGTACAGAAGATGTAAGGGTATAGCTGGTGAAATAAGGAGCTTTACTATCTACAAATACACTCTTTTTCTCTATTGCCTGTCTCTTTCTCAATGTACATCAGCTTTATTCTTTTAGAATTACTTTTAAAATAGAGATCTTAATTGGCTCAGCCTGGGTGAAAGTTCCACTCTTATACCGGTACAGCATCCCTTAAGCATTATCTTTGGGAAATTTAAGGCTGCTCATGTCCTCACAAAGCTTTCAACAGCAATGGAAAAGCAGTTTCTGGGTGTGTGCCAGCCTCAAAATATTACCTGGACCAAGTCCAGGAGAAATAGTTACTACCTGCCTGGGGTTTGGAGCTGTTCATATCTCAAAAGAGATTAATAGAAAACCAAATGAAAGAGAAGGAAAGGAATCCCAACAATTTATATTGTCCCAATAATCAATGGGTTTCATTTTGCTATATTCTCTTTTAGACTAGTAGACACCTGTGTTGGGAGCTGGCAAGAGCTCAGTACTCAGCCATTTTTTCTTTTCCCGAAATCAGTCAAGAAATAGAAACAGTAACCCGTTAAAATTAAGTATTTGGTTATAGTCAGTAAAGCTTGTTGACAAAGTGGGGGTTCCATATTACTTCTTTACAAGTCTATATATATTGTGGGACCTACATGTGGGGAAGTTGATTTGTAGCCCTATTAGCCAGTCACATGGAAGGTTATATATATCTTGGATAAGCAGAATGAGCAGAACCCAGAGAGACAAAAAGGAGTAAGACTTCCAATCTTTACTATAGAAGGTGGGTTCTGGTCCCTGCTCCAACTGTCACTATCATCTATGGAAGCAAAGATAGAGAGAAGAACAAGTTCCCTCAAAGAGAGGGCAAGCAAGAAATAGATGTATGCATGTACTCAGTAACACTCTTCCCTATCTTGTCAATCATATAAATATTTTTTCCTCCTTAGGAGAGGAAAAAGTCAGAAATACAGAGAAGACCTTAGCATGTCTCTATGATACTACTTCCTCCTAGGGAGTGAAGCAAAAACTCTTTCATGGGAACATGAGGAATATAATGCATATCCCAAAGAATATTGTTTTCTTGTATACCAAAGTTACACTTTATAAAGTAATTTTATTTTTATTTATCTATTTTTTAAAAACTATTTTATTTTTTGAATTTTTAAAATTGTTTTATTTATATGTGTATTTATTATTATTCATACATTAAATCACTATACATCATTTAGATTGTGAAGAGACTTCACCCAGCATGATATACACCTCAGTCCAGCCCAGTTGAGACCACCACATACAACCTTGTCAGCTCAATCACTGTGTATCATTACAGCATACCAAATTAATTTTCTCATCCTGAATACACTGTATATTGGTTCAATCAATACCATACATATTATGGGAACCAGCAGTTAGCGTAATGGCTATGTCGCTGGACTCCCACGTAGTCGACAGCGGTTCACGTCCCGGACACGGTGGCTTAAAACTCACGCCGGGCGCGTGTGCGTGTGTGCTCAAGATCCCGAGAGGAGAATGGAGGAGAATGGATTGCGGCGTGACCATCTCCCCTGGGGGGTGATTTCTTGCTTTCTGTCTCTATGTCTCTCTCTGCCTGTCTGGCGAACACATGCGCCCTATAGCGAAAAAAAAAAAAAAACAACTTCTCCAAAAAAAAAACCATACATACTATTATCAACAGATACTTTTCTATTTTATGTCCTTTAAATATTTTGCTTCTTTCTCTTTCCCCTTGACTCCCTCCCTCTGACACTCCCCCATTTGTCAACCTCCTCTGACACTGTCTCTGGTATCCACAGTTGCTCTCCATACCTTTATACTGTCCAATTTTTCAGTTTCTGTCATCAAGTGCAGACATTCACTATATATTGAATGGGAATTTACAATGCCTCTCTTTCATAGCTTGACTTGCTTTGCTTAACCATAAATCTTCCATATTCGTCCACTTTCTATCAAATGCTATGGTCTCATTGTTTTTTATGACTGTGAAGTATTCTGTAGTGTATATGTGATACAATTTTTCAATCCATTTATCTGTGGACATTTGAGATATTTGTGGACATTTGGGTTGATTGCATATCTCAGCAATTGTGAATAATCTGCAGTAAACGTAGATATGCAAGTGTCTTTCCAACTGAGTGCATTTTCATCTTTTAGGTAGATACCCAGGAGTAGAATTTCTGGATCATATGATAGCTCTCTTTGTAGGTCTTTGTGAAATCTCCATATTGTTCTCCACCAATATTCCCAACAAGAGAATGGAGAGTTCTCTTTTCTCCACAGCTTTGCCAGCACTTATCATTCTTTATTTTTTTAATCTTAGCCATTCTGACTGTGGTTAGGTGGTATCTCATTGTGGTTTTCATTAGCATCTCCCTTATGATAAGGGATGTTGAGCATTTCTTCATATGCTTTTTGGCCGCTCATATGTCTTCTTCAGACAGTTGTATGTTTAGCTAAATCTCTTAATTGGGTTAATACTTTTTGGGAGGCGAGCAGCTTGTGTTCCCTGTACATTCTCATTATTAATCCCTTATCTAAGGCATAGTTTGCAAATATATTCTCCCATTCTGAGGTCTGATGACTCACTCTAATTACTGTTTCTTACTGGCACAAAAACAGGCATGTAGACCAATGGACTAGAAAAGTGACCCCAGAAATAAACACCAAAACATAGAGCCAATTGATTTTTGACAAAGGGCACCAGGCAATCTAGCAGGGAAAAGAAAATCTTTAGCAAATGGTGCTGGAAATATTGGATATCCACCTGCAGAAAGATGAAACTGGATCCTTATCTCTCACCACTAACAAAAGTCAACTCCAAACAGATCAAAGATCTTAACCTAAAACCTTAAACTATAAAATTACTGGTGGAAAACACAGGAGAAACTCTTAGAGGCATCAGAGTAGGAAAAGACTTCTTAAATAAGGTCCCCAAAGCACAGGCAATAGTCTCAAAAACAGACAAGTGGGATTACATCAGGTTAAAAAGCTTCTCATAGTTACATTCTTATTTTATGCCATTTTACTTCTTATGTTATAACTATTCTCTTCTTCATTTACATTATCTCCCAAAATATACTTACAATGACTATATATCTCATCATTTAGATGGTTACTGATTTTTCTAGAAAATTTACTTTTATTAAACATTTATGTGGTTTTAAATTTTTCTACCCTAGACAATACTTAAATGAACATTTTTATGACTAGAGTTTATTTTTCCCTTCTTTTGGATAATTTCTTGTAATTTAATTCCCAAGAGCAGAATTACTCTACAAAAGGTTACACATACCCAAGTTCAAAATGTTTATTCTGATCTACTCTGCCACCAGTGAAGGGATATATGCAAATTTTGCTACAATTTTGCTAGAATCATGGATGATCAATAACATTTTGGTTTTGACTAATTTAATAGCTATAAAAGACACCTCATTAGTGTTTACATTTTTATTTCTTTCATTGCTAGAGGGTTTAGCTAGTTCCCCATATGCTTATTGACTAATAGCATTTCCTTTTATAAATTGTTCATCTCCATTACTTATCTACTCAGTGTCTTAATGTTTTTCTCAACAATTTGTGTGAGTTTCTAAGACTATATAGTCATTAACCCTTTGCCATATTTACTGTTAACTGTTTTGTCATCTGTTTTTATTACTTTAACCAATTTTGTGCATATGTAAAAATTTAAATGTTAGAAGCCTACATCATTCATTTTTCCCCTGTAAATTCATTATTATCATCAAAAGTAAGAATGTTATCAACCCTTTGTTCTTATATCTTTGGTGAGGTAGAGTTAAAAAAAGTAATGATGCCACACTTCTGAAAAAGTTTCATAAGAATAAAAACAACCTTGAACTAAATCACAGTTTATAAATGAATTAATTAAGCTTTGGGTTCTTTTTTTTTCCTTATTCACGCTGAAAAAGACTTTTTCTCTTTAAGTAACCAAATATGGATCACTGCGGGAAGTATTAACTTCTAACACTTTCTGAAGAGCACAAACCTTCTGTTATTCCATTCACATAAAATACCAGTTGACAGATGGTATTTGCCAGAAAATAGGGGAGAAAAGCATTTGAAAAGAGATTTATAAATTGAAAGTTCTCTAAAGAGAAGTACCTGTCTATTTGTTTGGATATTTAAGAGAAAAGTATAGGGCCAGTGTAGGAAAATAGAAAATAGGAAGGAAAGAAATTTTAGTAGTAAGCCTGGTTCCATTTTTACCTCACTATGTGACTTTCATCAGCTATTTACCCTCTCTGGGCCCAAGTTTTCTCATAGTTTAAATTATGGAATTAGATAATTTATTAAATCTTTTTGTTGCTAGCATTCTGGTTCATAATTCATTTGCTTATTTAATAAACATGTCTCTAGCCCATGATATGTGGCAGGCAGTCTTCTAGCTGCTGGAAATACAATGTGAAATAAGACAAAGACTCTATTTTCTCTGATCTTCAGTAGGGAAAAGAAAGACTTAAATAGGACATTGAAATTTCTTATGATTAGTTCTGTAATGGCAGTGGGGAGGCAGAGCTTTGCACTTGAGGCTAGAGAAACACAATGGAAAAGCACCTCTCCTTCATCCCCACCACATCTTTATGCCTTCATCAGCACAAGCTAGGCTGTCAAGGGGAAGACTAGTGGAGAAGGTGATACCAAACTGAACCTTGAGGATGAACAGAATTTATCTAAGGAGAGAAGAGGTTTGAGCTAACAAGAAATCCTACAGAGAAGAATCAGAAGGAACAAAGGCTGAGCAGCATTAAACCATAGGAAATGTTTGCAGAACTACAAGGTATTTTAAATTTTTAAAAATTATTTATTTAGTTTTATTATTATTATTTTTTAATTCACCAGAGAGAGAGAGTGAGAGGGAAAGTGAGAAAGCAAGCCACCAGGTCTGGGACTTGAACTGTGGTTAGCCATGTGGGAGTCCAACACCTTAACCACCACGCCACTTGCTGACCCCAGAACTATAGGTTTTGATGGTACTAGAACTTGGAGTAAGAAGCAGAATAAGCCAACAAGAATAAGATAGGACTCAGCTCATGGAGGTCTCCTTGTGTTAACCTTGGGAGTATGGGCTTTATTCTCTAAGAAATTGAGAACTATCATAGGATTTGAAGTATGAAACTACCATGGTCAGATTTGTATTCTGGTAGCTGAATGCTAGTGGATTGCAGGAGAATACAAGTTGGGAAAGCATATAATATACTAAAAAACTATTGTCATAAACCAGGTGTGATACCAAAGACTTAAATGAGAACAGTACGAATGGCTGCGTATGGTTGTTTAGATCATTCACTACACAAATGTGCCAGTCCAAGGAGGCAAATGGGAGATTAAATATAGTGTGGTTCCAGTCACCAAATCTGTGCCTTTGCCTTTCTGGAGAAAGAGACATTGTTTTCAAATTCATGCAAAGAAGTCATAAGTTCTACCATTGACCCTGAAGGTAGCAGTCATAGATTTGAGATGTGGACATACATTTGAGAAAGGAAGGATGTAGGGAGGACTTTAAAATGTACTGTTAGTATTGAAGAATATAACTGTTTGACATTTCTAAAACATCTATATCAGGTGGCATTGATTTTTCCCCTCACTTAATCTCATGTCAACTATATCAAAATTAATTTTATTTATTAAAAAACCTATCAAAATTAGTATCACTTGTTAGTATAAACATTTCCCCTCCCATGTGTGGCACACAATTTCCTTCAGTTGGGTTGAGCTATGAAAGATGGCGAATTGGACCTCCTATTTCCATCCTGCTTCACTGTCTTTAGGCATATTTACTTTCTTTGTTGCTTTTTATTTTCTTTCAAGCCTTCTAGAAAAGCAATGGAAAGGAACTTATTCCCACTTTGTAAGTAAGGATCACAAAGACTAAGAAACTGGGCATGTAAGACATACGAGAATTGAGACTGCCAGGCTCTCAGATTATTGTCCATCCCTTCACACCAACTGGATTCCATGACTATCTGGTTTATTCTAATCTCTCTTCTACACTAGTTTGGAAGATACCACAGCTGAAAATTCCTATAATAATTTTCAGTAATCATTATGTGGAAATTACATTGACACTTAAATGTTCATTAGTAAAATTGGTTTATTCAACTAGAAAAATACTGTCAGTCTCATTAGACTAATGAAGCTATCTGAACTAGGGGAGACTCCATTTATTGGCATTTATTCCAGTATCCGTACCTTTGTTTCCTGTATTAGTTGTCAAGTGCTGCATACAAAATTACTCCAAACTACAGTGAAATCGACAAATAGATTTAATAAAACGTCCTAAACATCTACTATGTTCCAAACTATATGATACATGCTAGCTATAGTGCAAGCCAGTTACTGCCCTCACAGGTATCAAGGTTTAGTGAGAAAGGTAAATTGTCAAGAGCAATGGGTTATGATGAGGGCTCTAGTGAGAGTAAGGCCAAGGTCCTCTGGAAGAATAAAGAACATGAATTCCTAGCTCAAGTTATGCGAAGAGGGGAGAAAATCAATATAGAAGGGTTAATATACAATTAGAATCATTCAGTAGAAGATACTATACCCTGTACCAATGGGAATGGAGTGAGGAGGAATAGCATTCCTGATAACCAAAAAAGGAAGTGCAAAGGTCTAGCAAAGAAATGTGTTTGGGTTGTTATAATAGAATTTTACAAAGAAACAGACCCAATAAGATAATAAGTTGTGTAGGTATGTGCAGGTATTGTGCATGTATATATATATATGTGTGTGTGTAAGTGTGTGTGTTAAGAGAGAGAGAGAGAGAGAGAGAGAGAGAGATCCTGAGGAATTTAATTACACAATTGCAGAGGATGACAAATGTAAATCTGCAGGGTAAGACAGAAGGCTAGAGACAGGGAAGACTTGATGTAATTTGAGTCTGAAGGCATTCTGCTAGAGGAATTCTTTCTTGCTCAGAAAGGGTCAGTAATTTCTGCTAAGGCCTTCAATTAAGAGAATGAGGTCCATCCACATTTTTTAAATATATATTTTAAAAATTTTTCTTTAATATTAATTTTAAGAGAGTTTTTTTTTTTTTTTTGCTATAGGGCATGTGCACTCAACAGAGAGACAGAGAGATAGAAAGGGAGAAATCATTTCCCCAGGGGATATGGCCATGCCATAGTCCCATTCTCCTCTTGGGATCATGGGCATGCACGCACACATGACCAGCATGAGTTTTAAGCTGCTAGGTCTCTGGTCTACTACCTGGGAGTTGAGCGATGTAATCATTAAACCTTTTTCTGGTCTCTATTATTACTATTATTTTAATTTGCTATAGGGCAAGTGTGTTCACCAGTGAGAGAGAGACATAGAGAGAGAGAGGGAAAGTGAGAAAGCAAACTGCCTGGTGTGGGACTCGAACCACTGTTGGCCATGGGAGAGTCCAGTCCCTTAACTACCACATTACCTGCTGGTCCCTAAACATAATTTTTTTGAAAACATACTTTGTTACATTATTCATGATAGATTGCATGTACATAATCGAGAGGGAGATTCAGAAAGAAAGAGAGAGACAGAGAGAGAGAAAGAGAAGTGCTATCCACAGAGCTCAGATACACCATAATCCCCTTCAAGGATTCTAGGCATAAGTACATGCATCTGGCATGTTTTCAGACGAACTGGGTCTGAACTCAAACTGTAGTGAACATGTGGCTTCCAGCACTGCAGTCTTGTATACTGTCAACTGTGTCACAGAGACTGGGTCCCTATCCATCCCTATTCAGAAGAGAAATCTGCTTTACTCAAGTCTACTGATTTAAATGTTAATCATGTCTTTAAAAATATCTGCACAGAAACATCTAGAATAATATTTGACCAAATATCTGAGTAGAGTGGCCTAGCCAAGTTGACATATTAAATTAACTATCACAGTGACTAAACATGGTTGAATATTCCTAGAGAGCAGATTTCATGTAGAGAGAGAGCTTTTGCAAGAGATTAAACTACACAGGTCTGGGCTGGCAGATGGCATGGTAGTCAAGGATGCTGGACTCCCATATATCTACAGCAGTTTGATTCCCAAACCTGGCAGCTTGCTTTCTCACTTTCCCTCTCTATCTCTCTCTCTCACT
>NW_006160229.1:3476057-3539583 GCF_000334495.1 Tupaia belangeri chinensis | reverse complement strand
GTTTTTTTTTTTTTTTTGCTATAGGGCATGTGCACTCAACAGAGAGACAGAGAGATAGAAAGGGAGAAATCATTTCCCCAGGGGATATGGCCATGCCATAGTCCCATTCTCCTCTTGGGATCATGGGCATGCACGCACACATGACCAGCATGAGTTTTAAGCTGCTAGGTCTCTGGTCTACTACCTGGGAGTTGAGCGATGTAATCATTAAACCTTTTTCTGGTCTCTATTATTACTATTATTTTAATTTGCTATAGGGCAAGTGTGTTCACCAGTGAGAAAGCAAACTGCCTGGTGTGGGACTCGAACCACTGTTGGCCATGGGAGAGTCCAGTCCCTTAACTACCACATTACCTGCTGGTCCCTAAACATAATTTTTTTGAAAACATACTTTGTTACATTATTCATGATAGATTGCATGTACATAATCGAGAGGGAGATTCAGAAAGAAAGAGAGAGACAGAGAGAGAGAAAGAGAAGTGCTATCCACAGAGCTCAGATACACCATAATCCCCTTCAAGGATTCTAGGCATAAGTACATGCATCTGGCATGTTTTCAGACGAACTGGGTCTGAACTCAAACTGTAGTGAACATGTGGCTTCCAGCACTGCAGTCTTGTATACTGTCAACTGTGTCACAGAGACTGGGTCCCTATCCATCCCTATTCAGAAGAGAAATCTGCTTTACTCAAGTCTACTGATTTAAATGTTAATCATGTCTTTAAAAATATCTGCACAGAAACATCTAGAATAATATTTGACCAAATATCTGAGTAGAGTGGCCTAGCCAAGTTGACATATTAAATTAACTATCACAGTGACTAAACATGGTTGAATATTCCTAGAGAGCAGATTTCATGTAGAGAGAGAGCTTTTGCAAGAGATTAAACTACACAGGTCTGGGCTGGCAGATGGCATGGTAGTCAAGGATGCTGGACTCCCATATATCTACAGCAGTTTGATTCCCAAACCTGGCAGCTTGCTTTCTCACTTTCCCTCTCTATCTCTCTCTCTCACTGTGGTCAAAATAAAATAAATAAACAAAGTTAAACAGAATAATTCTTTTAAAAAAATCTACAGATACAAATAGGGTCCAAATTCGTAGGAATCTTACATGTTAAAAAAGAAATCTAGGGATATATCTTGAGGGCATAAAAGAGGTATGCCAGGTTCATATTTTCATTTTAGGATAACTCTTCTGACTGCAGAATAGAAATTTATTTGGAGGGTAAGGCATGAAGAACTAGAACCAGGAAGAATAGAAAGGAGAAAATTAATGGGTTGGCCCCATGACTTGGTGGTTAAAGAAATCAGATCCCACATGACTGACCATATGATTTTAATCCTGACCCCAGTGGCTTGAAAAATATGCTGGGTGTGTATATGTTCATGTCACAAATATGAACAGGATGGAGAAGTGGAGAAGGGTTTGCCATATACCATGCTTCTTTGGGAAGTGCTTTCTCCTCTGCTCTCTGTGTCTCTCTCTGGTGAGCATATGTGCCCTGTGACAAAAAAAAGAAAGAAAAAAGAAAAAGAAAGAAAGAAAGAAAATTGCTGTACTAGGGAGATGTCAATAGGGATGGAAATGGTTGTTGAAATCCAGAGATAATTTGGAGGTAGCAGTCCAAAGAATTGATCATGAGTCAAAGGAAGGAGAAAGCATAGGTTTAGACCTAAGATGCACTGGGTTAGGGCACTGGGTAGATAAAAATTTCATTTACTGAGATGAAGGAAAAAAGAGGAGGAGGAAATTTGAGAGAAATTATGAAAGATTCCTTTTGTATAGGTTGAATTTAAGATACAGTGAAATTTTAGCTAGAGATGGGATGCAGAAAGGTATATAATACTCTCCCTTCTAAAGCAGTGAAAAGTGCTTTTATTGTATCATGGTTCATCTGCCTTTTTCTCTTCTTTAGTCAAATACACTCATTGTGAATTTCTCCTAATGCTTCTGTAACCTAATGATTGTCAGTCCTCTTCTCCAGATTCACTGTGGTTACAATTTAGAATAATATAATGGAGGTGCACACACTATTAACCTAATCAACAAAATTCCTGGAATGCCTAAAGATTTTTGGATTAAAATAATAGAATATAGATTTTCTTGGCACCAGGTTCCAAACCATATCCATTATCTCCAGAGTCCTGGCAACCTATTTGGTGATGTCAAATAGATTCCCAGAGTAGTATTCTAAATTATTCTCCTGCATTTTTATCCACATGGAAGAAAGTGGAAACCTTTTACAGTGTAAACAAGATCATTACTCCTCTCAAAATCCTCCCATGGTTTCCTATTTGGGTTTGAGTAAAAGCCAAAGCCCTAATAATGACTTTCATGGGACAGGATTTGTCCTCTGGCTATTTCTCTGATTTTATCACATTCCTTCCATCACTCTTCACTTCACCCACAGCGGTCTCTGGTCTCCTTTCTGTTTCACAAATGTACCAGACGCACCTCCATTTTAGGGTCCTTATACTTGCTCCCCTACATGGAATGCTATTCAGACAAATATCAAAATAAATATTTTCAGTCTAAATTCCAGTGTTATCTCCTCAAAAAGCTATTCCATGATCCCATAAAATAAATCCTACTTCGTGGAAAATTCAATGACTGTTCATTTCCTTTGCCTCACTCACATACACATGCAGATTCAATCATTTGTCTCTGAAAGGAGAGTTACTTGACAGAAAGCAATGTGTTTTTAAAAAAAGATCGTCTGGGCTAAGGTAGTGTGATGGGATGGGATAGGAGGTAAGTAGCATAAGGAAGATAAAGTTAGAATCCTTTGGGGATAAAAGTGGTCCGGCTCTGCATAAGCCCTAATCTTCTTTTTCTAAATTTCACTGTGCTAATATTTTTTAAGATTGCCTTCCCCTGTTGAAATGGCAACTCACTAGTTCTGCTCTTAGTTCCAGGTTCTCTGTCCCAATTACCAGCTCTCAGAAGAGAGAAGCCCTGATCTGATTACAGTAGGTAGAAGACAGTGTCATAAAAGGCAGTCGAGACCATGCGACCTCCAGTCTTGTTTTTTCCTCTCTGAGGCCTACAGTCTTATCATCTCTTTCCTTTCACTGTATTTACCTTATTTTTACTTTGTTTTGGTTTCAATTTCTAGCTATTTTCTAATGAGAGTAGAACATGGGCTAACTTTCAAGATAAGAGCCTAAAAATTCCCCCAAGTAATGAAAAATTGTGTTAGCTCAGAAGCCATTTGAGAGCTCCAGTGGAATAGGGAACCATCTCTGACCTAGCACCTTGTCCATCTCAGGAGTCTATTTCCCATTTTAGCCTCTGGAAGACAACATTCTATTCTCAACTCATTGAAAATATGGTTCTGTCCTTTACCTGACATTTATATTCTCCGTCAACAACTCATTAGATATTCCAGAGAGAAAAAGCCAGTGAGGATTGAGGGGTCAGAGGAGTAGGTAAAAGGGATAGGATATCCTGTAACATCATTAGCTTTAGAATTTTTTGTGTCATGTCTCCTTATTTGCTATATACCCAGTGCCATAACTTCCTCTGCAACATTGATTTAACAAAACACTATTATAAATTAGAAGCTTTTTACTACTGTTTGAAACTATTAGGAATTGGTTTAACAACTTGACTATTATATTCAATAGAGACTATAATTATAAATAAAGTTGCATCACTGCTCTTTCCATTTTAATTTCTCACACATTGTACATGTGTATCTCTGCTTGCCAGAATGACAGCTCACTATCACTGAGCAAAACCAGGTAGAAAATAATATTCAGCAGAGAAATTGAAACTAGTTGAGAAGTTCAACATACATTCTTCTATGAGTCTGATCTTGGAGGAAAAAAAGACCACTTTCAGTTAGGATCTGAAATCTAGGACAATGTCTCCAAGAGATGGATATTCCAAATCCTGTAGCTAGTTCATGGCTTCAAACTGGATATCTGTTTTATACCTCTCCTTCTCTTTGGAGTGGACTCCCTTTCCTTGCCTCCCTTGCCCATATCTACTTTTCATTCAAGATCAAGTCCCACCTCCTTCTGAAAGCCTTCCAATAATATTTAAAGACTGAGTTTTATTTATTTTATTTTATTTTTGAGAGGTTTTTCGCTGTAGGGCTCATGCGCTCGCCAGCCAGACAGAGAGAGACAGAGAGACAGAAAGCGAGAAATCACCCCCCAGGGGGCATGGTCACACCGCAATCACTTCTCTTCCATTCTCCTCTCGGGATTTTGGGCACACACGCACACGCGTCCGGCGTGTTTTAAGCGAACCGTGATCTCCTACGTGGGAGTCCAGCGACATAGCCATTATGCTAACTGCTGGTTCCCTGAGTTTTATTTTTCATGCATCTGAAATACTTTTAAACCATTTTTATTTTGAAATACTTTTGCCTTTACAGAAGTATTGGAACTACAGTACTAATAGTTTCTATACATTCTCCACCCATCTTCTCTAATGTTAGTGTCTTACAAACTAATTTTACATTCACAAAAACTAGAAAATCTGGGTTGACCCTGTGGTGCAGTGGTTAGGCACTATGCAGAGGAAGCTGGATCCCACATGGTCCAATAAGGTTCAAACCATGGCCCTATAGGCTTGCCAGGTGTCCATGTGTTAAGATATTGACAGGACAAAGAATTGGAGGAGAGTTGTGGCATGATCAGGCCTCCAGGGACTGGAGGATTTCTCTCTCTCTCTCTCTCTCCCCCCCACACACACACACACACATGTGAACCCCCTGGCTTTAAACAAACAAAAACTAAGAAATCAACATCATTTCAACACCACAAAAAAACTATAGACTTTATACAGATCTCACCAGTTTTTCCACTAATAGCCTTTTTTCTATTCCAGGATCTGATTCAGGATCCTAGGTTGCATTTAGCTGTCCTATCTTCTTAGTCTCCACCTGTTATCAATAGTTTCTCATTCTTACCTTGTTTTTCACAACCCTGGCACTTTTGAAGAGTGCTGGTCAGATATTTTTCAGAATGTCATGTTTCTCCACTGTAAAGTTACTTTTTTTCTCTTTCCATACTTTTTTGATTAGAAGCAAGTCAATAACTTCAGGCTTGGTGAAGAGGAGAAGAATCAATTTTCATTCCCTGGAGGGAGGAGTATCAAAAAATTTGTGAGTGCCTATTAAAACCATTGCAGTAACAGATCTGGGTGGATACATAGTAGTTATGCAAAAAACCCTCACATTTCTCCTTAAAATTTTGCCTGCACCATTTATCATTGTAGTGTCTAATAATGATTTCCTATTTCTCTCATTCCTTGTTTATTTATTTATTTATTTTGGACACTTTTTGCTATAGAGTGTGTGCGCTCGGCAGAAAGACAGAGAGAGAGACAGAAAGCAAGAAATCACTCCCCAGGAGGGATGGCCACACTACAATCCCTTCTCCTCCATTCTCCTCTCAGGATCTTGGGCATGCATGCACATGCGCCCAGCATAAGTTAAAGCCACTGGATCCAGGACTCGAATCATGGTCGACTACGGGAGTCCAGTAACATAGCCATTACACCAACTGCTGGTCCCCCTTGTACATTTTTTCATTGGAATTCTTCTGTGAGGCGTATTTGTCCCTTTTCCCCATGTATCTATTCAATCATTCATTTATATTCATATGACTTTGTGGGTATTCATTGTATATTTGGGATTATAATCCAATATGATTATTATTTATTTTCTTGCTCATATTTTCAAATGTTAGACACACAAGCTATTTTAGTTTGGTTTCTGTGTCTTTTCTTAAAAGTTTTTTTTTTTTCTTTCATGAAAGAGTGAGAGACAAGCTCTTTGACACGGACTCATGGTGCCATCATCCTCTCCCTGGCCTTCCAGCTCATTAGGATCACAGGCATGTGCAGGTGCACCCAGCATGTTCAGGTCAACCTGGAACCTGAACCCAGGTCTCCCATGTGACTCTAATATCATGCAAGTGTTCCTTACCACCTGTGCCACCATGGTTGGGTGTCCTGCATACTTTTGACAGCAACTGTAACATTTTATTACACTTTGCACTTTATGAAATTTCCATGTTCCTATTTTACCCAATTAAATTTTGATTCTTAAAGACAGAAATTTTGTCTTACTTATTTTTGTTTCCCACTATTAAACATAGTTTTGATCACATACTAGGTCCATGATACATGCCTGTTGAAGGAATTAGAGGAGCAAAGAAATAGTAGTGGGGAGTTTATCTCACTAATAAAATGAGAATCCATCACTTCAGGCCATCCAAGTCTGTATTAAACTCCAGGAAACTTGAATTCAGAGTTGTGTGCAAATATTTCATCATTTTCAATAGAATATCACCTAATGTGGTTGTGCACCAATTTGTGGACAGAATTGCTACAGCAAAAGAAGAATGGTTAGTGTTGAATGGGTGAGAAAAGATAAGGTATCTGAAATAGAGCATCCCCAGTGTTATGGTCTTGAAGGTTGGAAATATCCTTTGTGAATGAAGAACACTTGGAAGTAGTTAATGTAAGTTCCCTGAATACAGGGTCTTCAGAAACACCTTTTGCCTGGGTAGTCATCATTGAAACCCTGGAAAGCCACACCTCATCCAGGATCAGGAGAGTGGTATAGATTTTAGAGTAAAGTTATTCAGTCAGTCAGAATGTTTGGATAAGCAATTTAATTCCTTAAAGCAATATCTCCTAAGTCAGTGTTTATGGCACTTCTCATTTTTAAATTTTATTTGTTCCATAAGCATCTGTGTGCTTGATATATTCAGGGACCTCTCCAGATATGAACCCTGGACCTGAACCTTATGAATGCAGCATCACAGAGCATTGGATTACTGCTGCACTGCTACTGCCAGTCCTATCTTTATTTTTATTTTTTGCACTTTTTTGGGGAAAGATTTTTACTGTAGGGTATGTGTGTACTCACTGGAGAATCGGAGAGACAGAAAGTGAAAAATCACTCCCCAGGTAGATGAGCACACTATAATCCATTCTCCTCCATTCTCCTCTTAGGATTTTGGGTACACACACACAAGTGCCTGGCATGAGTTTCAGGCCACTGGGTCTGGGACTCGAACCATGGTCGACCATATGGGAGTCCAACCACTTTAACCACAACGACACTTGCCCACACCAATTTTTGCACTGTTGTAAGAGAAAAATCAAACAAGTGGCAGAAATGAGAAGGTCTCTAATTTTCATCTACTTTTGTCTCTTTCAAGACCATCAGTCTAGGTTTCTCCATAGGAAGCTTAAAGTTCCTGAAATCAAAGTAGTATACAACTCGACCAGGATGTTCTTATATATTAAAATGCTAGAAAAAGCTCCCCTAGTCCTACAGTGTCCAAAAAAGGAAGACAACCAATCATCTTTTGGATTGTGTAAAAGTTTTCCAGAACTGTAGCAGAGTAGGCTATGGAGTTGGTCAAACTTGAAATGCAATCTTCTCTATCTCTTACTTATTGTATGAAACTGAACAAATTACTTACCTCTTCAAATTTCAGGTTTTTTCATCTCTAAAATGGGAATAAAAGTGCCAACCCTATAGGTGGTTTTAATGAGATTATAGATGCAAAGGCCCTAGTGGAAAGCTTGGCACATAGCAGATACTCAAGAAAGACAGAAGTTATGAAGGATACAAACCCTCAGATTCCTCAAGGTCTTCTTACAAGTTTGAGTTCATGTCTAGTGTACAATAAATACCCGGTGCTGCCCTACTACACCTCAAATGTGAAAATAATTCAGAAGCCTTCTTTCAGACACTTCTCCTACCGCCTGCCCTGCAACTTTTTCTTACAGTATTTAATTATGTTTTCACTCTCCTAAAAATGACACCAAGGAATTTTCAAATTGTCTGCATCAAAAGCCTCCAAAATCAACCTCCATCTCTTATCTATCTCCCTTACTTCAATCCATATCGTGGCTTTTGTGACAATATACCATGTTCCCACAGCACATTCTAGTAAAATGTGATGAAGTCTCTTATTTTTGTCCCTAGAGACCCATGTTGCTTCTTGATCAAGTATTACAAGCTTTTTTTTTTTTTGCAATAAAAGGAGGGAGGGAAATTTCATTCCCTCTTCAGCCAGAAGCCAAAAGGAAAAATAAATCCCCACACATGAGAATTTATCAACACCTGAAAGCCCTGATTAGAATGCAGTGATTAGTTTGAGTAGTTACTTGATTTCTGAGGAACATGAATCTAAAAACACAAAACTCTAGCAGGCATTTCAGGTTTCTCAGTATCCGGTTCTCTGCCGAGTCAGGTTGATGGAGATGAATATTCAAGTATTAGCCTTTGAATCAGGCTCTGGCTAGCACAGCACTGAATATCATATAAGCCGACAATAAATAATAAAAAACATATCATAAGCTCTTATAAAAATTATATGGCCTGACCTTATGCAGTCCAAGATATAACTCTTATAATCAAGACCAAATTGGTCATTTTTAGTACACTAGTTCCCTGGTATAAATCTCCTAGGTCTAGGAACGTGATTTGCTCTGTGTAGCTTAGAAGAAAGTTGATAAATGGGCAAGATATTTGTTTCTAAATATCTAAGGAGAAACCATAGAAGGAAGAGAAGAGCTGAAAATTATTCATTGTGGTCAGTGGGGCAAGAAGGAGATTACAGAGTTAAATTGTGTTTTTGTAAGCATCAGGCTAGCTGCATCGTTAAGGAAAACAGCATGTAACAAAAGGCAAAACAGAGGGCATTCTCAAGATTAATAATTAAAAATTTTCAGTAAGTTATATTTGTAAACAAGTTATTCAGAGATAGAAGGCCACAAGCTTCTTTATAGGATGAACCTCCAGAACAAGGGGCAAAGGTCAGGCAGTATCACTCTGATTGAGGTAATAAGAATTGAAAATGAAATAGATGGGGTTAGTCATCTGTGGAAATCTTTTGAGAAGCAACCAATCCTAAGAGATGACTTGAAAATGTGTTGCTGAAGAAATGAAGATCAAGTCCCTGAAATTTCCTCAGGAGTATGCTGATCAAAATGTAATGCACTGGGCCAGCAGGTGGCATGGTGGTTAATGTGCTGTACTCCCCCATGGCCAAAGACTGTTTGAATCCCAGACCAGGTGGCTTGCTTTCTCACTTTCTCTCTCTCTCTCTGTGTCTCTGTTGAGTGCATGTGCCCTGTAGCAAATTAAATAATAATAATGATAAATAAAATTAAATAAATCATTTTTTAAAAATGTCATACATTTAGGATCTGATGCAACTTTAAAATGGTTAATTAGATTAGTAGTCATAAGAGCTGGAATTCTATCATTACTTGCTAAGTGACCGAGGGGAAGTTCTTTGACATCTCTGAAGCTCAATTTCTTCATCTGCATGATGGTAGAGGCTTATGCATACCTGATAGAATTGGTGTATCTCACAAAAGCAATCACTGTAAAGTGCTTTGCAAATGATACGAGCCCTAAAACATTATGATGATGATAATGATGATGATGACAGTGAAAAATGCAAATGCACATGGCTATAGAAAAACAATTGTAGTGTATATACTTTTTTTGTTTGTTTATGTTTTTGCTGTGGGGTGAATGCAAATGCCAAAGAAAGAGAGAAAGAGAAAGAGAGAAAGAGATAAAGAGAGAGAGAGAGAGAAAATGTGTGGGCGGATGGCCACACTGCAATCCTTTCTCCTCCCAGAATTTTGGGCATGTACACACAAGTGCCCAGTGTGTATTTCAAGTCACAGGGTCTAGGACTCAAACCATGCACTTGGCCATATGGAATCCAGTACCTCAACCACTCCATCCTTACCTTTTTTCCTTTATTCCTTCCACTTTTATTTTTGCTTATTAGTCCCCCAAATATATATCCATATAAAATAAGTCAAGTCAAAAGTATGTGTCTCAGCGTTTGATCTAAAACCTCATTGAGTAAGAGACCATATTGGTTTGTTTGGTTGGTTTTAGGTCTATCCTAGAACCCCACTGAGCATTACTGAATATTTGGGGCTGATGATGTTTCAGTTCTACAAGACTACCAGGTCTCTATCCAGTGTGATATTTTATCATGTTATTTTGCAGTTGATTGCAAGTACATGCATATCTTGTACTAATGCTTCCATTCCCACCAGGTCTTTTACCCAGCTCTGTAACTGGTCAAGATCATGTTCTTCATTGGTAATATATTATCAAGATACATAATTTGTTCTTAGTATTTTGGAAAACACTTGAGATAGGGTTCTACTCTGAAAAAAAATCATTATACAAGGAGTCAGGGGAACTGAGTTCAAGTTCTCAGACACCATTAATGACCTATGTGATCTTGGACAACTTTATCTCTTGAACTTCAGCTTTCTCATCTGTAAAATTGAAAGGATCATTGTTTTTCTGCTGGTCTCGCAGAGTCATTTCAAGGATTTCATAGCATGTCTATTCTTACATTGTTCATAACATTTATTACATTGTGCTTTAATCATCGACTTACTTGTCTACCTCCTCCATTAGAGTAGCAGTATTGTGAGATCAAGACTCTGCATCCTCAGAACTTAGCATATACCCAGGAATATAGTAGGTGCTCAGTGGTATTTGTTGAAAGAGTGACCCCACAAATGAATAAGGCAGTGACTGTGAACGTGTTATACAAATATAAAAACTTATTTAAAATAATTTTAAATGTTCTAGTGAGGAAAGTATTCTAGGTATTTGCTTATCCATTTTATAAATGAAGTAACAGTAGGATAAAGTACATTATCCAAAGTGATATGATGAGTTGATAATGGAGAAAGGAGGAGTTTCCAGTCTTTTGACTCTTAGTATAGTTTATTTTACACTGCAGTATGCTGTCTCTTGTTTTGTTATAGGTATTGTTAACCTCATTGGTTGGAGTTTTCAGATATCTTACTGCCCAGGTTGGATGAGATTGTGGTAGTACTCAATTTGGCCTAGACCTAGGTTTTTCACAAACACTACAGGGCCAGCAGGTGGCTGGATCCTGGGATCCTACATGGTCAACTGAGTGGTTCAAGTCCCAGACCTGGACACTTGAAAAACACACTCTGTGTGTGTGTGTGTGTGTGTGTGTGTGTGTGTGTGTGTGTGTGTGTCAAATCCCAAGAGGAGAATGGAAGAGAAGGGATTGCAGTGTGGGCATCCTCTTAGGGGGTCACTTCTCACTTTCTCTTATCTATCTCTGATGAATGTACATGCCCTACAAACAAACAGACAAAAATATCCCATAAACATTATAGAGTGTTAAAAGTGGTTGATAGTGCATAAGCCCCATTACATAGTTTTGTTTTGTTTTAAATCAGTTTGATTCTAAAATAGTCCATTAAGCCAGTAAATTAATTGCAAAAGAACACGACTTTTTTTTCCAGTTAATATATTTCTTCTATGAGAGACAGAGACAGAGGCAGAGAGAAAGGCACCTCCAACAAGATTCTCATGCTGTGTTCCACCTCCAACAAGTTTCTGATGCTGTGTTCCACCTCCAACCTCAGCCAGCTGGGATCATGAACATTCATGCACATGTCTGACATGTTCAGGCAGACTGTAAGACATGAACCCAGGACCTTCAAATAAGGTCTCAGCATTGTGGAACATTGAATTATCATTGCAACACCATGGCTGGCAAGGACATAATTTTTGAGCAGGGCCCACTGCAGTAAGAAACTGGTAGCAAATAACTTATGTTAAAAATATTTGCAGAAGTGACTACAATTTGCAGATCATCATACAATTGACAGAAAAATCAGGCTCTTCTAAAGCACTCTAAACTATTTTCTTCTCAGGAGACCAAGTGACTTGTCTTTATTTTGTTAAGAAACTGTTACCCTAGAATTCTTTACAGCTAAAATGAATGCTAAAGGAGCAATAATCACCTTTATGAAACAAGTGTAGGACAGATTTCAGGAGCCCTGCAATTGCAATTGGTGTCTCAATCAATTACATTGAAATAGCAGCAGCTGCAGAGGCGTTGTTACCATAGAAACACAATAAGCATAGTTTATAGAAGTGGACAACAGGACCTAACCATCCCACGCACTTTTATGTGAAGACAGTTCAGAGCATAATTATGTCAACTCTTGCTACACACAAATATCCATTTTAATATACAGAGCACGATCCCTGAAATCCCTGAATTTCTCATCTGCGACTGTATTGTGGCAAGTATACTAAGTAACCAAACAGATGGATTCCAAGAAAACCCTGCATTTGACTCAATTTCATGTAGAGTAGGTCACCCTTTCTGCATTCCTAAGCAGGACTTCATCTTTTCTCACCAGGGGTATTGCAATAGCCTCTTAGGTGGGTCCACTGCCTTACTTCTAGATAATATACAAGTCTTCCTTTCTAAAAATAAAATATTTAATCATGTTAACATCCTATGAAAATGCTTTCCAGTGGTTCCCCATAACCTCAGCTATGCCCCCAAAAATGTATTCTAGGGTTCCATTGTCAAATAAGTTTGACAAGTGCTTAAAATATTCCCACTCCTAGGCATTCACCCTGCATATTGGTGTACTGAGAGCTCTGACAATAGTACCATAGAAAATATATTTTGTTTAAGCCCAGTGCTTCCATACTTGTTCAACCACAACATCCTTTTTTGTACCACTTCTATCAACCTGTCCAAGTCATGGGCATGCTAATTTATCAGTCTCTGTCACGCCTATGGCATGTACCATTTTGTTGTTGTTGTTGTTGTTTCCAAAAAACAGTTTGGTAAAATGGCAGTGGCTAACCATTTCTTAGACTCGTGTTCTTTTTTGCTTACAAGTTGTCTAGAAAGCCTTAAGTTTGTTGTTGTTGTTGTTTATTTTAAGCTCATTGTTTAATCTATTTTCTAGTTTTTTGTAAAAAATTTTATAGTTTCTGGGGCTGGCAGGTGGTGTGGTGGTTAAGGGTGCTGGAGTCCCACATGGGCAACCATTATTTGAGTCTACACCTGGTAGCTTGCTTTCTTTCTCTCTTTCTATCTCTCTCTCTCTCACTCTTGCTCTGTCCCTCTCTAGTCAAATTAAAATAAATAAAGTAATTATTTAAAGAAAAAATTTATAATTGCTTATTTATATGTAATTATATATCTTTGTGGAGTACAATATGATTTTTCTAAGCATGCATGAAGCGTATGATAATCAAATCAAGGATATTACCATATTCATCATTTTCAACAAGGAACATTACATTATGTTGTGCTTAAACTATTTTTAAATAATTAATAAAATTTATTTGAGCAATTTCAGATCCATAGTAAAACTGAGTGGAAAGTACTAGGTCCCCATATAACTCTGTTCCCCACACATACAACCTCCCACACCATAATGATACATTTATTACAATCCATGAGCCTTCTTTGACACATGCAAAGTCTATAGTTTATTTTAGGGCTTGCTCTTAGGAAACCTTCAGGTTTTAACTACTAATTAAAGTTTCTTGTCAATTTCTTTTTTTTGGGGGGGGGAGAGGTTTTCGCTATAGGGCGTATGCGTTCACCAGACAGACAGAGAGAGACAGAGAGACAGAAAGCGAGAAATCACCCCCCAGGGGGGATGGCCACACCGCAATCCTTTCTCCTCCATTCTCCTCTTGGGATCTTGGGCATGCATGCACATGCCCGGTGTGAGTTTAAGCCACCAGGTCCAGGACTCCAACCTCGGTCGACTATGTGGGAGTCCAGCGACGTAGCCATTATGCTAACTGCTGGTCCCTCAATTTCTAACCTTTATTGGGGTAATGCTTTGGTTTAAAATAAGGGCACCAAGCAATTTATTATTCTTTTTAATTTTAAAAATAAACCTCCTGTGTTTTATTTTTAAAATGTTCATACTTTGAGGACCACTGAGATAAAGGCAAATAGTCCTTAATTTGACCAAGTTTATAGACTGTCTGGCCCCTGCTTTTTTCCTTTACTTCATATCTCATCTCTTCCTTTTTTGAATTTCTTTATGTTCCCTATTCTTGATTTCTAATGGCTCCATGACTTCACATTTGAGGGGCCTTCAAAAATTCATGGAAATCACATATTATGAAAAAACTGTATATTGATTTCAAAACTGTTTGCACAAAAATAAGCCTGTGCTTTAATTCAGTTTTTTCCATAAACATTTTGAGGTCCTCTCATATATCTTTTCATCTGTCTGGAATTCCCAGTATACCCCTCATCACACTAATTCTAATTTATCTTCAAAACTCAATATACCCAGATCTTACATAAATCCTTGATAAAGAATCTAACCTTACCATGAACTTGGTTATACATTACCACCAAAAGGTTTTTCTGGTTAGGTCAGGATTCCAGGTTTTTGTACTCTTACTTATTACTATTATAGTTATTGCATTATAGCCAACCCAAAACATGAATGATCATGGATGAGGTGACTCAGTTGGAGCAGGTCCAGAAAGAACTGTCAGTTGGAGGCAGTCTGCCTACTGCGCTTTCCAGAGTTGGATATCAAGACCTTCCTTGAGGAATTTAGGCTGAACATCTCTGTATCTATTCTGTCACTGTAACCCACTTCACATAAGTGTGAAACAGTTCCCATAACATTTTGGTGGGTCTTTTTTCTTGAGGATAAACTCCAAGAAGTACAGTGTATAATAGGGAGTACTTACTATAAGTGGGACCGCACCTGCTTTTTTATTCATTAGTTTTCTGATCATGTATTCATCCAGTGGGTTAAAGCACCATATATATTCTTAGATTTAATTTAAACCGTACACTACATCTCAGAAAAGGGAACCCTACCCTCACAGGGCACTGCTTTCATTCTGGCAGTTCATCTGTGCCTTCAGTAGGCCTTACTGATATATCAGGCTGACAATTTCTGGGTGGTACAGAATGTGAATTAGCCAATGATAAACATGGTTTGATGCTTAACCCTTATTCTCTTTCTCACATGTTGTGTTTCCCTTGTCTGATGATGAGATCCCATTTTGATGAATCCCTTTATAAGCCTTCACATAATGGTACTGGCTGAGGCTCTGCTGATAAGAAAGGTTAACATATGTCTGGGATATCTATCTATTTCTGAGAACAAATAACTAGCTATTCCAGTATGGATAGATGAATTTGTCATCCTCACGGACAGTTTATATACTCAAAGAATGGTTCCATATTGGGAGCTCAGTGTTTTTCTCTGTTGTTAGCCATTGTGTTGGTGTGGACATTCAACATCAATGGAAGTCTTGGTGTATGGAAACCCATGATATTGGATCTATGAGTAGCTTCAGTTTTTGCCTTTAAATATCCATTATTCCAGTTCTGGGATGGCCAATATCAAAGGTTAGCTAATGTCAACTGACTGAGTCATTTTATCTCTTTGGTTGTTCAGCCACTCTCCTATAGTAGATGGTCTCCGGAGAGTGTTAAAATGTGAAACAAAGATCTTCATATGGCATATCCACTCAGATATGTCCGTTCACATGGCTATACTCCAGAATGCCTTCTTCTATACCTTTCAGTCTTTCTTTCCAGACTCCTACCAGCCAGACAAACTATTTGCTACTTCTCATGAGTATATATATATATACATATATACTTGACCACTTCTTCCATAACAAGGGAACAATCTAGTACACTACCTGAAATTCTGCCCATTGGGAAAATTTCCATTTTCATTGTCTTTCCTAGTCAACTCTGAATGATTCTATATATTGCAGATGTCATCTATTTCTGGTTCACACTTATCTACAAAGCTGACACTTATTTATTTTCATTTATTTATTACCAGAAAGTACATTCATTCACCAGAGAGAGAAACAGAGAAAGAGGGAAAAGGGATTAGTTAGCCTTGATGGAACATGGTCATTCTACAATCCCTTCTCCATTTCTACATCTTTTTTGGGATTTTGAATATACACACATATGCACATGATATGTTTTTCAAACCAGTGGGACCAGGATTTGAACTATAGTTGGTCATGTGGGATTGGCTCCCTTAACTACCAAGTCATGGGGCCATCCACAAACCAATATATCTTTAAACCAAGCTTTGGATGGTTTGGAACTCCAACATCAGCAGGTCATATGGGACCCCCAATATGGCCATAGGCTTGTATGAAGGAGGAATGATGATACAAATGTGGTAGATGAAATTGAGGTCTAGGTTTTTAGTTTATGTTGCTTGTTGCCTGAAATGAAGTAACTTGTTGGTAGCGTCTTGTCCTGCTTGCATTGATCTCAGATATAGCACTTCTACCCCATAATGGGTGTTTCTGGGGCCACAAGACCTTATGATTAATGAATCTACTAAATCTAACTTATAGTGGGAATTTATGGATTCACAGTCACTTGGAGACCAAAGGTCAAGTCCTCTACCTCTACCAGTTCCCAGTACCAAGTTTCTTTTCTTTTCTTTTTAAAAGGACTTTTTAATTCTTCACTGCATATGGTATAAACTTGCTCCATAATTTCAGGGGTTCATGTTGTGATTATTCCACTAAGGTTTTATATACACTTCACATAGGATACTTTCTCAAATGGATATCTCCAAAACTAGAGGATCTGCAGTCAGTTGACTGAAGTAGCAGGGGTGCTTGCACCTTAACCTGTTTGAGATTTTTTCCTGCCCCGTGCCCCACTCAAATAGTTTTACTTTTCACTTTTCATGTGGGCTGCAGAAGTATTGCAAGATGTAAGATATGCTCCCTGTAGAACCTAAAGATACTCAACAGGAACAATGCTTCCTTCTTTGTGGTAGGGGAAAACAATAATTTGCCTTTTCCTTTAGTGAGGTCTCAGCACACCTCTGACAGCTGGATTCTTATACACTATACTGCTCTGTCAGATTCTTGAATCTTTCGGTATTTATTTTCCACCTCTGGGGGTAGACAATATGTTTCTTTCTGAGGTAGCCAGTATGCTATCTTTTGCTGATATAACCCAATTATCATGAAGTCACTGATTTAAAGGATCATTGTGATAATCTTCAGGATGTGCAGATTGTTCAGATCTCTTCAGACTACTTTATAACAAAGGGTCAAAGGTTTTATGTATCCCAGGGGAAAACTTTAAACACATGTTGATATTTATGCACAAGAATTGTTTTTGATCCTCTTTGAATGGGGTAGAAAGAAAAAAATTGCTGAATCAGTGTCCACATGTCATGTACATTTAATGTAATGTAATGTGTACCATGTGTATGAGACCATATTAATCTCTTCTAATAACCATAATATATCTGGCACCCTAGCTTGGATTTAAGCTTAAGACATCCAGTATTTTTTCCATTTCTGCAAATACTAGATTGGTGAATTAAATGGAGATGCTACAAGAAATACCATTTCTGCATCCTTTAAATCCTCAATGATGGTATTATGAAGGGACTTCTGAAAGTTAATGGAAAAAAAAAGGTTTATTTCAGTGTACAATTTTTGAAATCCATGCAAAGTTGTTTTTCATAATACACACTTTCCATGAAATTTTGGAAGACCTCCTCATAATTTCTGTTGCCCCAAAGATGTAATACTGCTTTGAATTTACTATCTTCTCCTCAGGCACAGGGAGTGCAACTCTTACCTTGCAGGCTAAGGACCAAGAGTGTGGGCTATATGAACTGAAAAATATGCCAATCCAAGTACGCATTAGAGAACAGGAAATTGACCATTTAGTGGGTAGATGGACCCAGTAGACCTAGTAAGTCAAAACGTGGCCAGGGGACTTTTTTTTATTAACTGGCCTTAAGTACGCCTCCACTCAAACAGAGGAGTCATGACTTTTGCTTACATCTTTCCTAGAAGTGGGTCACATGGTCATTCCTAGCTGCAAGAGATGTCAGGAAGATTAGAATTTCCATGTTTTGAGTAGCTGGGAAACTTGCCAACTCAAACACATTTTGAGTTCGATGAGTAGGGAAGAAGTGGAAATAGATGTTGTGTAGGTAATTGTCTATGTCTGCAATAGCAATGCCTGTTGGATTTGAGAAGTTTATTTTTCTGCTATATAACATTCCTTTTATGCCTGAGGCTTACGTAGCCAGTCTAATGGAACTATAGTAAGGTTTACTAATATTCCATTTAAAGTAATGCTTATAAAATACTAGAATCTTCTGACATAAGTAAGACCATATCCTCAGAATCAGTATTCATACAGCTCTAATCTGTAGCTTTTTAAATTTCCAAAATCATATTTTCTCTAAATTAATATGAATTACTGAGAAAATGTTTCCTTAGTCTAGGATTATGTCTTTCCTTTTTTTGTTTATAAAATTATATCTTTTATGAGGCAGTGATGTTAGTAACATAATTAGATATCAACTGATTTACTTAATATCTTTTTTTGAAAAAAAACTGTTTCAAATATATGTAGAACTTAACCTTCCAGAGTTATTTTGACTGGACTAATATACTGTGTATTCATGCTGGGGTAACTCATCTTATATGCTGTAATGATATATAGCAATTAAATGTAAAATAATAATAATGATAATAATAATAAAAGGAGGGGCCAGTAGGTGACATGGTGGCTGTGGTGTTGAACAACCACATGGCTGACCATGGTTTGGGTTTTGGACTTAGCTGCTTGGTTTTGGACTTTCTTTCTCTCTCTCTCTGATGAGCACATGAACACTATAGAAAAATAAAAATAAAAATAAAAAATAAATAAAATTAAACCAATAATTCTTTTAAAAAAAGGTAAAATAAGAGAGACCAGCGGCTGTTGTGGAGGTCAAGGCATGTCTGACTATGTTGTTCAAGTCCCAGACCCAGCAGTTTGAGAATCATGTTGGGTGCATGGGCGTGCATGCCCAAAATCCCTACAGAAGGATGGAGGAAAAGGGATTGCAGTGTGGCTATCCCCTCTGGGGAATCATTTCTCACTTTCTTTCTGTCTTTCTCTCTCTCTCTTTCCAGCAAGTGCACATATCCTATAGAAGTAAAAAAAAAAAACAGAGTTAAAGGAGAATGATGATGTTAAACAAATTGTCTGAATGTGAGATGGTACACAAATGCCTAAGTCCAAAAGAATATCAAGTGTCCTTCACTTTCATTTAACTACATGTTTAATAGCATTTGAAGTACACAGAATAAAGACCATCTCTTCTATATCATTTAACTTAGTTTCTATAAATATTTAGATTTAGATATGATTCAAACTACCAATTTTCCTAATGGACATCAGATCTTTATTCTACTCTTCCAGCTTACCATGTTTAAATAAGCCTTTTCAATTGGAGAGTAACCTCTTTCTTTTAAAAACCACTCTGTTTTATTTTTCTCTCATGTGTGTACTTAAAACCACTGATTTTTCCTCTTGCTCTGTGAAAATGGTTATCAAGCATTTTGATCCTTGGACACCTGATGAATTGCTTGGTGTATTAGAAAATGGGGAGTTTTAGGTTCTGAGGGATAAACAGGGAAAGTATCAAAGAAGCTGCTGCATTTGTCTTTCTTCAGGGTAGAATATCTAAAATCTAATAAAATATTTTGCACTGTGAAGATCAAATTGCTCTTAGCATTTTCACTCTGCATTATTAAGCTAAAGTAATCTCTGGTATTTTGTTTCTTTTTTTAAAAAAATTTTTTTAGCATAAGAAACTGGAAAACAGCTTTAGTTGTTCTGGCTCAGATATGCTTTGTGTCCCCAAGGAGAAAGCAGAAACAAAGGGAAAATATGCATCCAATCACACCTATATCACTCCCTGTCTCGAATTGAGTTTTGAAATTTTATAGGGATAATGAACTCCAGTCATATGCCAGTTAAATCATAGCAAACTTGTATAGATAAAATCATATAGATAAAATCACCTGTTACATTTGAGTGCCACTTTAAAGTTATTAAAGACTAACAGTTATCTATGACCTCATTTGATTTTCCTTGGTTTCTAATGAGGATACATGAATATAGTACTCATTAGTACTGATCACAATTATTTAAGCTCTTTCTCTCTCTCCTTTTTGGCTTATGGGCTGTACTTCCCTGCCCACTTGAAGTTAGGTGTATTAATTCATATGCCTTGCTTTGGCCAGAGAAATCTGAGCAGATGTGTCATTTCCCAGTGGAAACATTTAGAGCTTTGCCACATTCTCTTTTCCCTTTTCCAGAGTAACTAGCAATGTCCAAACCTGGTTGCCAGAGTGAGAGTGAGAATTCAGAACAAAGTCCCCAGGCTATCCAGAAGGAAAACACGCTGTGACTGAGAAATAAACTTTTGTTGTTTTATGTCACTAAGATTTTAGAATTATTCATTAAAGCAGTATAACCTGGTTTATCCTGGCTAGTAAATGGGACATGGCAAGTGATTGAGGGCCAGTGTGGTGGCATAGCAATAACAACAAACGATGCTGGATCCATATGGAAGATCATGGTTTGGTTCCCAGCTGACCTATATGCACTAGGTTTACACACCATGACCCAGCTAGCTGGGAATTCTGAGAGTCGAATCAGGCATGAGCCCTATTGAGAGTGCTTTCTCTCTCTCTCTGTCTCTCTCTCTCTTTCTCTCTCTCTCGTGTATCACTCTCATGAGGGAAATAAACTTTAAAAAAATTAACAAAGAAAAGATTAAGTGGCATGAATCTTATCAAGATACTGTTTACAAGAAATGGAAACCCATTCAAGCTGGCTTGAGAAAAATTGGCTATAAACCCAAGCATAGGAGACATAGCCAAACATCATGGAAGCAGACAAATAATAGATGGTCTTTCTCTTTTTACTCCTTATTTCTGTTTCCCTACCTCTTACTCTTATTCTCTATTATACACACGTCACATATGCTCCTCTCAACACCTCTACTTCATGCTTTTTTGCTCACTTATACATCTGAATATAGCTCAGCATATCTTTCTCTAATAAATGACAGCCTTGGGCTCCATGACTACATGATCAAATTTCTAGAAAAGATAAGTTGATTGCCCAAGTTTGGATCAGATGTCCAACCTTAGATCATTCAACTGTGACCAGGGGCCCAGGATCATGAGGGAAGTAGGCTGCCCACTTTGTACTATACACAAGGCATATTCTCTAAGAAGAGGGAATAGGTGGGACCAGCAGCTGGTGTAATGGCTATGTTGCTGGACTCCCATGTAGTCGACCACAGTTCAAATCCTGAACCTGGCGGCTTAAACTCACAACGGGCGCATGTGCGTGTGTGCCCAAGATCCCGAGAGGAGAAAGGAGGAGAAGGGATTGCCGTGTGGCCATTCCCCCCGGGGTGGGGGTGGGGGTTGATTTCTCGCTTTCTGTCTTTCTGTCTCTGTCTGGAGAGTGCAAGCGCCCTATCCTATATCAAACACCTCTCAAAAAAACAAAAACAAAAAAAACAGGGAATAGGCAGTGAGAAATTATTCACACTTCTAGCCCACCAGCCAGAACTAGTAGACTTCATACTCAGAAATAGAGCTCAGGTGATTTGAGTTGTAGTTCATGACTTTTTCCACGATACCACCTGCTACAGTTTCATACTCTTGTATTTAGAAGGATAATTAGACGTAAAGTCTGTCTGAAACTTTGTAAAGATAACATTTGGGTTTTTTTTTCTATTTTTGTAGAGGTTTTTGCCTTAAAGCACATGCACCCACTGGGGAAAAAAAAAAAAAGATATAGAGACAGTGAGAGGAAAAGTGAGAAATACCTCCTAGGGAGGATGGCTATGCCGGAATCAGTTCCCCTCCATTCTCTTCCCTGGATCTTGGGTGTGCATGCACACATGCCCAGTGTGAGTTTCAAACCACCAGGTCTGGGATTCAAACCATAGTCAGCCATGTGGGAGTCCAGTGATGAGTAATTGCTACATTATTTGCTGGCCCCCAACACTATTTATAACAGAGCATTATATATGTGTGTGTGTTCATGTATACACACACATATATGTATATGTATATATATATATATATTTAAATAAGCATATGCAGAATCATAATATAAATTGGTATCTTGGAAAAGACTGATTTTCAGTCCAGTTTGGACAATAAATCAAAACTAATTTATAGGTGAAATATATTTATTGGAAGTGCCCCATTCTCTTGTCTTTGTTTCTGTATGAAATGATTTACTTTTGTCCTAAATCCATCATAAAACTGTCTTTGGTTATCTTCTCTAACTTTCAGAGTTAGATCTATTTTTCTACCCATGTATTTTTGGCTCAATTTATAATTTCCATAAGTTAACACTAATTCTTTAGCTGTTAGTGTTCCTTAAAGAACTTGGAACAGCATGAAGATCAACTTAGTAACTTACATTTCCCCCAGATCAAGAAATACATTATTTTTATATCTACTGTGATTTCACTCTTACTGTATGCATAATGTACATAAGTTCAACATGCAAAAATAAATATCCTCTGAAGAATTTTTGCACAATTTGGGTATGCTACGATAAATTAAATGAGCAGTGGCATCTCAATCATGCTTCTGTGAATAGAAATTCTAGGCTTCTTCTAGAGTAGTTTAACCATAAGAGAGATGGTAATTCTTCTATCCTTTATAAATGAGTAAGATATTTTTCTTCTTTCACTCTTCACCAGTTTACCTATCATACATGTCTCTGTATCTGATTATAATTTAAAATATTTTACCATTTGTTTTCCTTGGCTTCCAATACTTAGACTGTTTCTTAAATCCAGAGCTTGAAGTATCCATATAACAGCTTATAAAAGCTTCTTTTGGGGGCAGCATTGTATAGTAGAAAAAGCTCAATCTAGAATTGAGAAACCTGTATTTCAGTCCTAGATGTTTTCCTTTACAAAAGTGTTGAACTTTTTGTAAGACATGTCAACTCTGAGGTTCCATTTCCTTATCTAGAAAAGATGCATTATAATACTTTCTATCCAGCTCAGCCTCACTGGCAACTTGAAGAATATGCACATGAAAATTATCTTAGAATCTGAGAAACAAAATATACAAACATAATATACCATTAACATTTTTTTTATATAACAGTCTATCTCTTAACAAACTTCAAAACAAACATTCAAAAAGAAAACTTAAGAATAATCTTAAATAAAATATATGGGATTCCCTGACATAACAGAATCTGAATCATAAATGATTCATATATATAGTTTGTCACAGTTATCCCAACTATGGCTGTCAATGTAAAAACGATGGGAACTTCCAGGCCAGCTGTAGGTCACTAGTGGAAGGAGAGAAGAAGGTATTTAATAAATAAATCAGTTTGTTTGCTTTTTGCTACAGGGCATATGCACTTGCCAGAGAAACACACAGAGAGACAGAGAGAGGGAAAGTGAGCAATCATCTCTCAGGGGAGATGACTATGCAACAATTTCTTCTCTCCATTCTCCTCTCAGGATTTTGGGTATGCATGCACACACACTGAGCATGTTTTTCAAACCACTGGGTCCAGGACTCAAATCGCTGTCAGCCATGTGGATCCAGTGCCTTAACCTCCATGCCACCTTTTGGCTCAATACTTTTAGAAGACACTCAACAGATTCATAGTTGCATCCTATAGCAAATACCAAATCCTAAATGTCACATGCTCCCTTGAATTTTTTCATTGCTAGAAATCCCACCAGTTATAGACTCCAATGCATTAATATGAATTGATTGTCTTTGAAAATATAAAAATTTCCTCTTAATCCCTGCTTTGTGAGGAGGTAGGTTTTGCTCAAAGTGAGGAGATAGCATTTTTGTGGCCAGCAATATTTTGTGGTAGTGTAGACCTGGGTGATTTTCCCTTTTAGAGTAAAGTAACATGAAAATGTTGGATTCCAATACTTTCATATTAAGAATCAGGAGAGAATAGGTGGGAGGATCATAAAGATAATCTTCATCTATTGTTGAAAAAAAAAATCACCAAATGCTAGCCTTGTTACCTGAAACTAAAGAAACATGCTCCTCAATCCTCTTCCACTTCTTTTTCTATTTCTTTGTCTTTCTTCTTCTTTAAACATATGAGCCCAGTGTTAGGCCTAAAGAGATTATATGGTTCCTAATATCTAAGAGCATCCCTACTTCAATCCTACATTTCAGAAAACCAGTCTTCAGAATGCAGAAATAAGGCTAGTGACATTACAGCTAGAATTTTACTTCCAACCATAATTTTCTGTACAAGCTTCCTTTTAGGTCAATGCCCCAAGATAGATCAATCTGCTGCCTCTTAGATCAGTCTGCTTGTCTTATTTCCTGAGAGTATATGTAAAGAATAGAAGTAAGAGAAGGAAAGTATTGGATTATGGCATTGGTTACATGTATATGAGATAACTAAAAAAAAATGACCCTGCTTATTTCTTTAAGATTACATTTTGATTTTGAGCCAAATTAGAGCTCTTATTTTGAACTATATGCAAAATGTTAATTCCTCTGACAAATAGCTATTGAGAACCTGCCATATACCAGATAAATAGATAGTATGGTACTTTTAGAGAGAAATTTGCCACTATTCACATTCTAAATGAGTTTACTGTCTAGTGGAAAGCAGAGGCAGACATTAAATTGCAATATAATATGTAAATACTGGGTTGGAGAATATAAAGGTTCTATGAGAGATCTGAAAGACAGGTTTTCAGACTAGTGAGGAGAAATTCAAAGGGGTACCCAGACAAAAGGAATAAAATGTGCAAAGTTTAGCATTGAGATAAGGTATGACATATTTGAAGAAGCCTAAAAAATCTATTATAGTTAGAACATAAAGTTAGGCAAGAAGGTGGGAAAAATATCCTGAAATAAAGTTGTGCTGGAGAGCTTTAAAAGTTTTATGAATATACCACTGTGGTTTTCCAGTTACATGGATGGATGGTAAGTATGGGAGTGTTTTTTTCTTTTCTTTTCTTTGTTTTTGTATAAAACAAAGGATTTTGCCATAGGGAGTGTGCACTCACCATAGAAAGACATAGGGAAAGTGGGAAATCACCCCACAGGGGGATGGCTATGTCACAATCCCTTCTCCTCCAGTCTTCTCTTGGAATTTTTGGGCATGTACATACATATACCTGGCTTGTTTTTTAGATCACCAAGTCCAGGACTGGAACCTCAAAACTGGCTACATGGGATCCAGCACCTTAACCACCATGCAACCTGGGCATAGGTTTATACCTGCTGTACATCAAGAAGACTTGAGGTGGCTCTGTATCCTAGTGGTTAAGGGAGTTGGATCTCATATGTCTAACCATGTGTTGAATTCAGGCCCCCAGCAGCATGAAAAACACAGCAAGCTCATGTGTGTGCCACCAAATCCTGACAGGATAGGTTGGAAGAGAAGGGATTGTGGTGTGGCCACACCTAGTAAGTGGTGCTTCCTCTCTCTCTCTCTCTTTTACTATTTTTCTCTGGTGAGCATATGCACCCTCTGACCAAAAAAAAAAAAAAGTTTCAAGTATATCTGGTTATACTACATCACTGATTTGCATTTATTTGCCCAACCTCAAGCACTACTGGTAAGCTGTAGTCTTTTCCTATAGTAGTTCTTTCTCTGTAAACCTTAGGCATAGAGCAACAAAGAATGCATGCTTCTTGAAGTCAAATTACCTCTCAAAGAAAGAGCCAGGAACTAAAAGAACACGAGCTGTCAGATGATCTGCATTGAACAGCCACAATTTTAACAAGAAGCTCATCCAGACACATGCATCTACTGTTCAACTACTATCCCTGAGCACCATTACAGAACAAATAATTAGATCATATGGACAAGTAACTTATTTTTTTCTTTTAAAAATTATTTGTTTTTATTTTATTATTATTATTATTTAAATTTGCCATAGGACATGTGCACTTACCAGAGAAAGACAGAGAAATAAAGTGAGAAAACAAGCTGCCAAGTCTGGGACTCAAACCACAGTCAGCCATGTGAGAGTCTAGCACTCTATCATGTCACCTCCTGGCCCCAACAAGTAACTTCTTAAGAAAAAGAGAATAAGGAAATATTTGTGTCTTTGCATATTTAAAAAGATTTTTATTTTAAGGTCAAATATATTTAGTGTACAGAATTCTAGTTCTCTCGGAACACTGAATGTATCACATCACTGTGTCTGCTAGTGTTCAGTTTTTTCCTTCAATTTCTTTTGAAAACTCCAAATAGTCAATTATTGAATCTCTTTGATTAGTTCTCTGTATGTCTCATTTCTTTCATATATGAGGGGATTTCTAAAAATATATGGAAAAATAAAATTAAGATATAGTTTTACTTTGGTATATATATTTTTTAATTCCATGCATATGTTTTTTCATAGCAACATTCATTTTCCATGAGCTTTTTGAAGAAAACCTCCCTTTGTATTTGTTTCTTTTTCTTTTTGCTCTAAATACGTGAAATTTTCACAGCTTTTTCTTCTAGTATTTTCAAAGACCTGTTTTTAGTTTTCTATTATACTTGCTTTTCTTAGCCTTTTCTTCAAATACCTAGTTATTTGTCATTTATATCTTAAGGCTTAGCAATAGAAAAGCTTTGCATGTTCAAGAAGCTTGTTCACTCACAGATTTTGCTTTAAAGAGTGAAGACTATCCATGAAGTGATCCAGAGAGGCCAAAATCATTCTGGAGATGCTAACTGATACATTAGATACCCTAATATCCCTAATACACATAATTTAACAGGGTACATTAAGGAAGTACCTTATGATTTTGTTTGTTTCTTTCTTTCTCTGGGAGATAAAATTCCTGGAAATTGGTGGTGAAAACTTAATAAGCATCCATTTTTTGAGGTCACATTTCTCCTTACTGACTCCTTTGTACCAGAAGAGTTTCTCAATGATTCTGCAAGTGATTGTAACCCTCTCTTCAGGTATAGACTATGGACCCCTGTGTCCCACTCACCCATCACTATGCTTCCAACCATTATAAAAACATTTTCTAGAAATTTGTATAAATCTCTTTTCCTTTAGTACCCTCCATTAGTTATTTTTATTAGTCATTTTTATAAGTGTGGATGTAAGGAGACCTAAGGAAAAAGAAGAGTTAAAAGCATGTGTTCTTTCAGTCTGATCTGGAAGCCTTTTTGAGTAATTCAAATTTTGACATTGTTAGGTTACTTTCACAAATGATTACATGAATAATACTGCCAACAGCAATATATGAGAGTGCCTGTTGTCTTGAGTCAGGATTATGATTGTGCTTTTTAATACCAGCCATTCTAATAGGCTTTAAAATGCATTCTATATTTTTTGCCTTTTTCTTGAGCCTTATTTATTTTAAATTGAAAAATAACAATTGTTTATATTTATGAGACACAATGTAGAATGATCAAATCAGGCTAATTAGCATATTCATCACCTCAAATACTATTCATTTCTTTGTGGTGAGAACATTTAAAATATACTATTTTATCTATTTAAAAATATGCATAACTATCGCCATACTAGATCACCAGAACTTATTCCTCTTGAAACCTTGTACATTTTGACCAACCCTTCGCCTTTTTTTATTCACTCTCTACTTTCTGGTAACCACCATTCTACTCTCTACTTCTTTTTCATTTGTTTGTTTTCTTGGTTTTGAGAAATGAAGGATTCTCTCTAGCATTTATATGTTCTATAATCAGTTACATATAACCTTAAATTAAAAAAAAAATCTTCAGTAGGTTTTGAGATGACATTCACTATCTTCCAGAAAGATGATCATTACCGGAGTCAGTCAGTGGTGTAGTGGTTATGGTGCTGGACTCCCACGTGGCTGACCATGGCTTGAGTCCCAGATCCAGTGGCTTGAAACTCATGCCGGGCGTGTGTGTATGCATGCCCAAAATCCAGAGAGAAGAATGGAGGACAAGAGATTGTGGAATGGCCATCTCCCCTGGAGGTGATTTCTCACTTTCTTTCTCTCACCCTATAGCAAAAATCTCTCTCACAAAAAGAAAAAAGAAAAGAAGAAAAGAAGAGAAAAAAGAAAAACATGTCATGACCCAATAATATTAACTTAACCACAAGCCAGTGTTACTTAAATCAGGACTGTCCAACAAAAATATCCTGTTAGCGGGAACCAGCAGTTAGTGTAATGGCTATGTCGCTGGACTCCCACGTAGTCGACCGCGGTTCGCGTCCCGGACCCGGTGGCTTAAAACTCACGCCAGGCGCGTGCGCGTGCGTGCCCAAGATCCCGAGAGGAGAATGGAGGAGAAGGGATTGTGGCGTGACCATCCCCCCTGGGGGGTGATTTCTCACTTTCTGTCTCTATGTCTCTCTCTGTCTGTCTGGCGAGTGCACGCGCCCTGTAGCGAAAATCTCTCAAAAAAAAAAATCCTGTTAGCCATTCATGATCTGACTTCTGGTGTTGAAGATCAATTAAATTATGGTACATACAAAAAAGGTGAGATATTTCTGTTTTGTCATAAGTAAGACAGTGGCCAACTATTACCCATTGGTAGCTTTTTTGAGATAAACTATCAACTCTGCTCTTTCTAAATTCTTTCTATGCCAGTGAAGATAATTTTTGTTCCAGGGATATACTTCTTGGGATTCTCCAAATACTCCCTTAGTGTATCTTCTCCCCAGGTGATGCCTTTGTTCTTGTCAGCATATGTGTAAGAGAATCCAGGGACCTGACCTCTCATCTGCCCAAACCATGGAGATTTGGGGGAGTCCTGTGCTTGCCTCCCTTTTCCATGGTGTGGCATTGGGCACACATCTGAACAAAAACATCTGTCTTTCTTAACACCACCCAATTTTTTTAGAGAGAGTTTTACTATTAGGGCATGAGTGCTCACTGGAGAGATAGAGAGAGGGACAGAGATAGAGAGTGATAAATCACCCCTTGGGGCATGGCCACCCTGAAATCCCTTCTCCTCCATTATCCTCTTGGGATTTTGGGCACACTTTCACAAGTGCTCAGCATGAGTTTCAGGCCCCTAGTCTTGGGAACAGTAGTAGGCCATGTGGTAGTCCAGTGACAACCATTATGTCATTTGCTGGTCCCAACATAACCCATTTGAAATTTTCTCTTTTGTTGCTTGCACCACAAAAGTTCCTACTCAGACACTGAACACCCCACTCTCTCAACTCTTACGAATTCAACTTTTGTATTTTCTACATATGAATAAAATTATATATTTATTTCTCTGTGCCTGATTTATTCAACTTAGCATAGTGTCTTCTAAATTCATCTATGTTGTTACAAATGACCAAATTTCTTACTGTTTAAAAATTGAATAGTCCATTCTTTATACAAACCACATCTTTAAAATCCATTCATCCACAGGGCCAGCAGGTGGCATAGTGGTTACAGTGCTTGACTCCCACATGGCCAACCACATTTCAAGTCCAGGACCTGGCCACTTGAAAATCACACTGGCAATGTCAGCAGGTGGTGTAGTGGTTAAGGCACTGGACTCCTACATGATTGATCACATTTTGAGGGTCAGACCTGGTGCCATGAAACATGTGTGTGCTTGCCAAAAATCCCAAGAGGTGAATGGAGAAGAAGTGACTGAGGCATGGCCATCCCTCCTGGGGAGTGATCTCTTGCTTTCTGTCTCTCTGTCTCTCCAGCGAGTGCATGTATCCTATAGCACAAATATCTAAAACTAAAAAAAAAGTCACACCTGGAGCATTTGTGTGCATGCCTAAAATTCTAGGAAAGGATCATCACTGGGAGTTGATTTCTCACTTTTCCTCTCTCTGTCTCTCTCTGGTGATTGCATGTGCCCTATGGCAAAAACCTTAAGGAAAATACATTAAAAAATCCATTCACCTATTTATTGATACTTTCAATATTTTCATATTTTGGATATTATGAATAATGTTACAATGGCCACACTAGTGCAGACATTTCTTTGAAATATTGATTTTAATTCCATTGGATATATACTCGGAACTGGAATTGCTTACTTATATGACAATTCTATTTATAGTTTTTTCAAGAACCTCTATATTATTTTCCATAATAGCTGTGCTAATTGGCAATACCTCCAACAGTGTACAAACGTTCCCTTTTCTTCACAGTTTGCATGATAGCCATTCCAACAGGTTTAAGGAAATATCTTATGTGGCTTTCATTTGAATTTCTCTGATGATTAGAGATGTTGAGCATTGTTTTCATATATGTCTTAACAATTTGTATGTCTTCTTTTGAAACATGTCTGTTTTAGTCCTTTACACATTTTTTAAAAATATAGTTATTTATTTTCTTTTTCAAGAATTATTTATTTCATTTATCATTTTTTTCTTCAATTGGCTACAAGGCATGAGTGTACAACAAAGAGAGAGAGAGAGAGAGAGAGGAAGCAAACTGTTAGGTTCAGGACTTGAACTGTAATCAGCCATGTGGGAGACCAGTGCCTTAACCACTATACCACCTATTTATTTTCTTGCTGTTCAATTATTTGAGTTCCTTATATACTTTGGATATTAGCTCATTATCTCATGTATGATTAGAAAATAATTTCTCTAATCTTTGGACTATCTCCTTACTCTAATAATTGTTTCATTTACTGTGTAAAAGCTCCTTATTTGATGTAATCTTCATAATTGTTTTGATTTTCAGTTCCATGATTAACAATGAAGTTAAATACCTTTGAGTCTTTGTTAAGTGTGCTTTTTTTTCTGTTCTGTGGTTTGCTTTTTTACATACTTTGAATGTTTAATAGGGATTTGATATATACTTTTTTATTCATTTGTGGGAGTTTCTGCATAATATATGCTATTTATGTTGCTGAATACTAAATAAAGTCAGTTGTATTTATAAAAAGCAGCAAAAACCAGTTTATTTAACATTTTTAAAAGTGTATTGCTTGTTACACAACAACAAAGTATTTTTATAGGAATGCATCTAATAAAGAATATACATAATCTTTAAGTGGAAAGTTGTAAAATTTTATAGAACAATAAAGACTGTCTGAAAAATGGAAAGATTTGCCTTGATCAAGGATAGAACACGCAATATCACAAAAATATAAATCATTTTCAGGACTAGCAGATGGCATAATGGTTATGTAGCTAGACTTACTTCCACATAGTCGACTGCAGGTCGAGTCCTGGACCCGACGGCTTAAAACTCACATGGAGCTTGTGTGCATGCATGCCCAAGATCCTGAGAGGAGAATGGAAGAGAAGGGATTGTGCCGTGGCTGTCTCCCTGGGGAGTGATTTCTCACTTTCTATTTCTCTGTCTCTCTGGGGAGCACACGTGCCCTATAGAAAAAAATCTCTCTCAAAAAAAAAATAATTTTAAAACTCATCAGCAGATTCAATGTTAGTGGATCAAAGTTCCTCCCAAATTTGTTGTAGGACTTGACAGCTGATTCTAAAATATATATGTATATGAAAGAACAAAGTACCAAGACTAACAAGACACTCCTTTACAGGAAATGTCTTGCAGGTGAGAGATATATCCCTTTCCTGGTATAGATATTTATAATAAAAATAATAAATACTAATAAAAAATAAAACCAGTTACATAGACAGTGTGGTATTGGTGTGAAGATGCTCAAGTGGGTCAATTGAACAGGATAAAGAAATATATATGTATATACATGCGTTTCTCTGTGTGTGTGTGTGTGTGTGTGTGTGTGTGTGTGTGTATCAGAGATATCTGTCAGAAATAGGACTGCAGATTAACATGTAAAGAATAATAAAATTTTTTGGAGAGGTTTTTTCCTATAGGGCACACATGCTCGCCTGAAAGATAGAGAGAGACAGAGAGACAGAAAGCGAGAAATTACCTCCCAGGGGAGATGGCCACACCTCAATCCCTTCTCATCCATTCTCCTCTCAGGATCTTGGGCACACATGCACACATGCCCCGCGTGAGTTTTAAGCCACTGGGTCCAGGACGGCTAACCCTGGTGTGAGTTTTAAGCCACCAGGTCCAGGATACGAACCGCGGTCGACTACATGGGAGTCCATCGACATAGCCATTACGATAACGGCTGGTCCCAAAGAATAATATAATTAATAAAAATTATGTATAATTTGTCTTCCATGTAGAGAAATAAAACTGGGTCCCAACATCACATCACATTCGAAATAAATTTCAGGAAGACTGAGTAGGTAAATGTGAAAGATAAAACATAAAAAGAAAGCAACTTGAGAAGCCAATATAGAAGAAAACCTCTAGACCTGGTGGTAGGTAAGAATTTCATAATTAAGACATAAAAAATCTCAAACCACAATGGGAAAGACAGATAAATTGCATATCAACTAGGGAGAAATGTTCACCAGTTGAAATATTCATTTTGTAAGCTAAATAATGTGATTGAATGTATAAAAGAAAATGAAATAAAAAATGTGAATAAAAACAAAAAAAATATTTTACCATATAATTGGTATTTGAAATATTGCAAAAGTGTACTGAAATGTAACATGGAAACACAAAATGAGGACAGGATGTTGGAAAATTGGGCCCAATAGACTTGCTCTACTCATGGGTGCCACAAAACTTCTAAAAAAATGCAATCCCTATCTGTGAAGCATATAAGGAAAGTGCAATAAAATGAAGTGTCCTGAGTATAATACATTGCGCAGAGATACATACTTATGTGTTAATCTGTAATTTATTAATTTTAAGAGGTTTTTGCCTTAGCGTGTGTGTGCTCACCAGGGAGAAAGACAGAGACAGTGAGAGGACAAGTCAGAAATCATCTCCAGCAGAGATGGCCATGTCACAATCCCTTATCCTCCATTCTCTTCCCAAGATCTTGGGCACGTACACACATGAACCCAGCATGATTTTGAAGCCACTGGATCTAAGACTCAAACCTTGGTCTGCCATGTGGGAATCCAGCAATGTATCCTGTACACCATCTGCTGGTCCCAAGGAGAGTGATTTAAACAAAATTCTGAGTTGTGAATTTTCTTCTGCAATGAGAATGGATGCATGGTGGAGGAGCATGCCGGAGACATCTTAAGGTATTGATAATGTCTTATGTTAATTTCATTAATAGTCTTTACACTGTACACATCATTATATAATTTTTTTGGTTTAGATTATATATTTTATCATTTTAAAATGTAAAGGAGTGAACTTATTACTTTATTTAGCAAATATTTGCTAGATACTATGTGCAGGTGATACAGCAGTGGACAAAAACCAAAAATCCCTGTTCAATCGATGCTTGCATTTTAGTAGAGAAAGATAGACAATAAGCAAGAGTGATTAGTAAAATAGCTTTTTTTTTGAGAATGGTTAATTCTGAGGATAAAATATAAATAAAAGAGTTACAAAATCCAATGGAGGATGCCTTTGCTAAGAAGAAAAGGAGTAGAAGATGAGAACTGAGAAGTAATGGTCAGATCTAAGTGTGATAGGACATCATCAAAGGGGAAAAGCAGGGGAGTGGATATGATTTACTTATTTCACATTTTAACAGGATCACTGTTTATTAATGCCATATCATTTGAATAAAAAATAAGAAGGGTGCCATACCTGTTTCCCTGCAATGTTAAGAAATGAAAAATCATTTGTTGACCATAACATGTATGATTAAGTCACTATACAGTGTAATCTGGATGGGAAATCACATGGTGTATGCTGTGATGATATTTAGCGAATGAATGTAAAATTTTAAAAAATATGAGAAATAAGGTATTGACTATGCTAAACCCCAAACCCTTAAAAATGGCAACTATTATTATTTTTGAAAGATTTTAAGTAAAATGGTAAGATCAAAGAAACAACAAAATATTTAAGAAAAACACACTGATGTCAAGGTATCAGTCAAGGGCAGTGGGTTGGCAACTATTATCACAATCCACTTTGGGGCAGTATTGCGGTCTGTACTCTGCTACCAGTGTTACAGATCAGGTTACTGGGCATTTACTGTTGGAGCCTATTTCATGTATAGATCTGGTTTTCCCATACAACTTACCTTTCATCTCAAAACAATTCTGAAAGAAAAATGACTATCAGGAATCCAGGTAGAATTTCCATATTGTCATGAAAAAAATCATAGTTTCTAAAGTGACATTATCTAACAAACCATAAGCTATTCATTACTCAGAGCTTGGGAATTCTTTCTGCAGTTGAGAAGCTAAAAAGAGGAATGTGCCTGAAATATATGCCCCAAACAAAGATGTCCTCATACAGAAGCTTGAAAAATAAATGCAAAAATAATGGCACACTTGTCTGCTTCATTTTCCAGCCATTGTGTCTTATCACTTTTGCAATCTCACTAAGGGAGTGAGTCCAGCAGATACTGAGATTTAAATGCAGAATTACTTATCATCTTATGAATATGTGAAATTGTACATGTGATACATGTGAAAAAATTGAAATGTTAGAAGTATGAATTTAAAAATTATAGTAAATCATATCAATGAGCATTTACTTTGCTATGCATAAAACCTATATAAGTTAACCCGATGTATTTTCCTTTAGAAGGTTTTGTAAACCATATCATTAGGCAGAGACAGCACAGTGAATTAGCATTTTCAAAGTCTAGTCTTATTCAGATAGATGAGAAGAAGCATGGAAATGACAAATATGAAATGTCAGATATGTGGAAGGAAATTTAAAGAGTAATCTTCATTGATTTATCATCCACATACTTAAAATCAGATACTAGACTTGGGAAGCATGGAAAAGATACTGATATTAATTTGACACTGAGATGTTATGGCAAAATAAATACAGATGAGACATCTACTCATGCCACAGAAATTGCTGCTGACATAAAAGGATCTTTTGTCTCTGGGCCATTGGTTAAAATCAAGCCAATGCTGGTCAATGTTGTTACAATGCCCTCTAGGACACTGGCCACATTCATTTCTTATACAAGAATTTGATTGACTTAGTATTACTTAGAGTGCACAAACCAGAATCTGAGCTTGGCTATCTTTGCTACACAGAGATTTATATTGGGTGTGTTGAATGATAAAAAGTTAAAAAAAAAAAAGTGTTCTATATTTAACTTGAGGTGTAGATTATCTGGATCGAACATGTTTCCATATAGACTGACTTAAAGAAAAAGAACAATCCACTCAGAAGAAACAGAGGCACTTTAGGGCAGTTAGACTCTTAGCATATAAAAGTGGCAAGAGTCAGAAAAAATGAGCTGATGTTGGGGCCATCCTCCATAAGGAAAAAAAAAAAAAAAAGCCCAGAGATGAAACCAATGGTGGGAAAGGGTCAGACAAAGGAAATTCAGTAAAAGAAGGGTCTTAGTAAATGCATGAAAAAATGAATATAAAGTGAGCCTGAAACTGAACTCTACTGAGACTTAGAGGGTTTAAATTGACCAAGCATCAGCTGGGGGAGAGGGTCAAGGCCACTTAGGCCAAATAAATTAGAAAACTTAATTTTTTATTATTATTTTTTTGATTCCTGGGGTGACGACTTTGTTGTTTTAAACACATAGCACTGTGTCAAGCATTTTATTTCTTCATTCTACAAACATTTATTAAGCAATCATAATATGGCAGATACTTTGCTCCATGCCCGTATGAAGTGATGAACAAAATAGGTAAGGTCCCTATGCTCATCAATTTAATAGTTTAGCAGAACAGGCAAATATTCAGCAAATCAATCTATAAATATATGAGTGACTATATACATACAAATCAAGGTAAGTGATCTAAAGGAAAATAATAGGGTACCACAAGAGATAATACAGGGGATTTTATAGTTAATTGTGTGTTAGGGAGGCTTCTAAGAGAAAGCGACTCATTTCATTTAAAACTCGAAATAACTGTAAGTGTAGAGTGTTGTTTTTATCCCTGTTTTGCAAGATAGAAAAGGGAGATTTAGAATAATTAAGTGCCAGCAGGTAACTCAACTAGTAACGAGAAAAAAACTAGAGTCAAACCAGGTCTGTCTGATACCATACCCCATGGTTTAAACTTGTGACATATACTGAGCATCAGGTTGAGGAGCAGATGTCTGTGAGTGTACCAGAACAGTTTGCTCACGTTTATCTGGGTTCTGAGCAAGAGCACTATCTATACCATCCAACAACCAGCACAGTTTTACCTTCTGACAGTGAGCAGAGGACAGGGTGTGTTCCCAAGAAATAAAGAGAAAAGACCCAAACAAAAGCCGATGGTCACAGATTCACAGAACATTTTCTAACATTTGATGGGTGTGAAACAATCACCTCATACTCTGGATTAAACCTTTTTTCTAAAAAACAAAACAAAACAAAAAAAAAACCCTGCTTATAAACTGAAGTTCAAGCAACAGTTTTGGAATTCTCTGACCTTTCCCAAAAATTAGTCTAGCTCAATACACAACTTTTAGAACTGCCCTTATTTATTTATTTATTTTGGGGAGGTTTTTGCTATAGGGCGCGTGCACTCGCCAGACAGACAGACAGAGACAGAGAGACAGAAAGCGAGAAATCACCCCCACAGCAGGGATGGCCACGCAGCAATCCCTTCGCCTCTATTCTCCTCTCAGGATCTTGGGCATGCATGCACATGCACCTGGTGTGAGTTTAAGCCACTGGGACCAGGACTCGAACCACATGAGATTACATGGGAGTCCAGCTACATAGCCATTATGCTAGCTGCTGGTCCCATAGAACTGCCCTTATTAATAGGGCTGCCGGTTGTATATAGGTCACGTATTTCAAAAAAATAATAAGAATAACCAAATAAAGTTAAATAAGGTAGAGAAAAGATTAATACAATGATTAAAAGCAGAAATAAACTTACACAAACACTATGGAGAATATCAACAAAGGAAAAAGCTGATTCTTTGTGGGGATGAGTGAGATAAACAAATGGCTTAACAAGAGCTAGTGTCAGGTCCAGAAAAATGTTACCTTACATTGTTATTGTCAAATGTACCGTATTTCGCTAATTTCTTTTTTAAAAATTCTATACTTCCTTTATTTAATTTAATTTTAATTTCTTTTATGCATTCAATCAGTTATGACACTTAGCTTGTAAAGTGAATGTTCCAACATGAATACATTTCTCACCAGTCCAGTTGTGGATACTATACATGTTATTATCAACAGATAATAACCTATTTCTTTGTCCCATAAATGTGCCTTCTCCTTTATGTCTTTCCTCCAACTCTCCTCCTTCTCCCACCCTCTTCCCACACTGTACCTGGTATCTATTTCTCCTACAAGAAGAAGAAATTATAGCAATACTGTTATTTAGCACAATGCTATGGCATTTATATTTGTATTGAAAAAATACGTATCTTCTTTCCTGTGTAGTTTCCTAATAGAAGTCATGCAGTGTTGGTTACAATATTACTCTGGACCCTGAGCTTTGGTTAAGAGCCTGTTCTCATCAGGAGAGGTGGTGGGACCAGTACATGAACTGAGATTCCAAGTCCCTGGCACAGTATTCCACTGTCCCATTTGAGTTCACTTAAGACACGATTACAAGAATAAAATTACTAAGAATTTCAATGTAGTAACCACAAAATCTTGACCCCTAAACGTGAGGCCTTTTTAAGCATGGGGCCCTGTATGACTTCACTAATAATGTGCTCATGAAACCAGCCCTGGTGAATCAATTGATTGTTCATTACATAGGGGCTTTTGCCAGTTCAGTTAAGTTCTTGGAGGTTTAATAAGCAAACATTGAATTAATTCTACTAGATGGTATATTCTTGAGACTATATGGTAGAATAATTCTTCCAACTAAAGGTTACTTGCTTCACTTTTCAAAATTCAGTTCTAAACCAATTAAATCAATCAATACTTGTGCATTCACTGTGTTGTGAGGGATATTAAAAAAGATAGAGATAAACTTTCTCTCCAAGAGCTCACAATCTAGTTGGAGAGAGATAAACAAGGGTTGTCCAATATATGCATATCTTCCTTATTCTTCCACAAAATGTGCCACTATTTATTCAAGTATTTCCTTGTTGATGTTAATCACATTGTTGCCAGTTTTAACAGCTTTTAAAACAATCAGTTTTCCTGGATAACTAAGCACCATTATATTTAATGGCTTAAATTTACTAGTTTTTTTTAAATGAAAATTAATCATTAATTTCAATGACTATGGGTTAATTGGGAATCTTTCCTCATCTAGATAAACTCATTGATCTCTCCTGGCCTCATTCTTGTGTTTGTGTTATATTGGAAAATTGACAGAAGGTTGGATGTCCAAGAGAGCCTCACTCATATCTCTGACAACTGTCAAGTTGTCAAGCTATTGACTAAAGTGACAGGACTGACAGGTACACATGTCTCTAGTCATCCTGCATTCTTACTAGGTCGATTCAGGATTACCAGGCCAGGCTAAAGAGTATGTGATTTTTAAAATTTTAATAGATATTACAAAATTATTTACAGAAAGACTATAGTAATTCATATTTGAACAGCAATTTAGCAATGCTCTTTTCTCTATACTATCACCAGAAAGAGATGTCATCATTATTATTTTATTTTGATAAAGAAATGGGTGAAAAAATCTTACTGTTCATTGTTACTTTAATTTGCATTTTCTTAACTGCTAACTTGTAATAAAGTTTGGAATACATTTGTATTAATATATTTATTGTAAGATTTTTTATTAAGGAGATTGGGACAAGTAAGGGTGAATGCTTAAGTAATTTGGACATGAAATCTGCTTACCTTTAGTTGTTGATATAAAACATGCACATAAGACTGACATTTTCACTTTCAGTAAAATGTCATAACAAAGATATATATAATGTTCATACAATGTTTTAGAAGCACAGAGAGATTTTTGTCTGGCTGAGGAGCTCAAGAAGGGTCCCTGAATAAAGTGATATGTGAAGGGGCACTTCCTGAATCTTGAGTATATTCTAGAACATGTTTTACCTTTCTATTTTACCTTGATAGTTCTATTTTGCTTAGGTTATTAGAGCCAGGAATGAGAGAATACTATATATGCCTGATGAGTAATTGGACAAATCAGGTCAAAATAAAAATTTTACCAGAAAAAAAAAGTGCACATGGATAATGGAGATGATTAAGTGTTTCAGTAATATAGGAATTCGTGTCTGGATATTGGTCCTAGAAAAACAATTCTGTCATTTCTAATTTTTATGCCAAACAGTAAGTGCTTTCTGGTGGAAGTGGTAGGGTAATTGACTATAATTTACATCTTATATCCAAGCTTGTGGTTGAATTATTGTTGTTAATTTTTTTTGTGGTGGTGAGGTATCTAGTTTTCCAAGGATTAGCATTGTTAAATGCATAATCTTAGATAGTTAAGGAAATATTGGAAAAACTAAAGCCTAAAATTAAAAAAAAAACATTGAAAATATCCATGTTTGAGAACAAGTACATATGTTTTCAAAGGTATAATGAGCCAGTTGACATTTGAGATTTCTTTCTATACATCTAAGTGGGGTGAAATCCTTTGGTTAGCCAAAATTCTTTTATGAATCATTAACATACCGAAAATCCTCACCTAATGCTTAGTTTATACTATTTTATGTTTTAAATTATAATAAGCCTCTTTATTGTAGAATCAACTGAAAATCACTCAGTCTATTCAGAAATAATTTTTGTATTATTAAGGAAATTAAAATAGCAATATTCTTACTCCTCCAGGAAAGGAAATTGAATATAACGTTTGACCTTTAAAAAGAGAAACAGAGATTGAAAGATAAGAAAGAAACCAATGATAGCTTTGAATAATGGTGCCCAAAGCAACCACTAGAACATTTACCACAATTCCATTTTTTTTCATTTTTATTAATTGTTTTAACTATTATTATGTTGTGCGTGTCCCCAAAAATTTATCTGTTGAGATTTGATTATAATGGGATTAACAGAGTGAAAACTTGAGCCAATTATTGTGTTAAAGGGTAGGGCCTTTGAAAGATTAGTCATTGGGTGGTTAGTACAAGGTTCCCATGGCTGAGTCCTGATGGCTTAATAAGAGCAAAGAATGAGATCATGAGAGACACACAGAACACAGACCAAATTCTTTTGCTCTCTGTCATGTTGTAATGGAGCCACAATGAAAGATAACCCCTGAATCTTGAAGCTCCAAAACTATGAGGTGAATAAACCTCTATAAATCACCCAGTTTTAGGTATTTTCTGTTACTAGCAATGAAATAGAGAGAAGAATGGAAGAGAAAGAATGTGACGTGGCCATCTTTCCAGGGGTGATATTTAGTTTTCTGTCTCTCTGTCTCTCTGGTGAGTACATGCACCCTATAGTGAAAATCTCTAGAAAAAAATATTCTTACTCATATGTGGAAGCTAAAAGAAGTTGATCTCATAAAAGTAAGGAACAGAATAGTGCTTATCATAGACTGGAAAGGGCAAGGAGAGAAAGAGAGGAATTGATTAATGGGATCAAAAATACAGTTGAATCTGTTTGAGGGTTTTTGAGAAATCTACATATTGTTCTCCACAGTGGTGTGCCAAGTTACATTCCAACCAATAGTACAGTAAGGTTCTCTTTTAACCACATCCTCACCAGTACTTTTCATTCTTTATTTTTAAAATCTTAGCCATTCTGATTGGGGTTAAGTGGTATTTTATTGTGGTTTTGATTTGCATTTCCCTTATGATAAGAGATGTTGAGCACTTTTTTTGTATATTTTTGTCAGTTTATATGTCTTCCTTGGAGAGTTGTCTATTCAGCTCATTTGCACTTTTTTAAATTGGATTTTTTAGAAAAATGTGGGTAAGCTGTTTGAGTTCCCTGTAGATTATTAGTTCCTTGTCTAAAGAATAGTTTGCAAAGGTATAAAAGGGCAACTGTAGATGCTAGAGACACTATAGGAGGGGATAGAGAGAGGGAATTAGGAGAAAAAACATGGAATGGACTCAAAAATGAGAAGTTATATGTTGATGATAATGTATATGGTAATATTTTTGACCAGATTAACATACAGTGTATTAGTGCTGGGAAAAAGCATTTTGTATGCTGTAAAGATTTACAGTGATGAAATGCATATAATAAATTATAAGGGGAAAGTATAGTCAGATAGGAAGAATAAGTTCTAGTGTTCTATAGCACAGTAGAGTGACTATAGTTAACAATAAATTATTTGATCTTGGAAGACTAGCAGTTAGCATAATGGCTGTCGCTGGACTCCCACGTAGTCGACCACGGTTCGCGTCCCGGACACAGTGGCTTAAAAAACTCATACCGGGAGCATGTGCGTGTGTGCCCAAGATCCCAAGAGAAGAATGGAGGAGAAGGGATTCTGGCGTGGCCATCATCCCCAGGGGGTGATTTTTCGCTATCTCTCTGCCTCTCTGTCTGGTGAGCGCACGTGCCCTGTAGCAAAAAGTCTCAAAAAAAAAAAAAAAGAGAGAGAGAGAGACAGTCTATGTCTCCATTTAACATATACCAACTGTCTGCACTCTATGGTAAACACCAAATATTAGAGGACATAAAAGCATTAAAAGTATTTATGGACACTGGAGACAGTATGAAAGGAAGGTGGAAGAGGGGACGAGTGAAGGGAAGGGAATTAGGGAGAAAAAATAGAGAAAGGTAAGACATTTGTTGGACAGAGAAATGGTTTATTACCTGTTGATGATAACATGTATAGTATTCTCAACTGGACCTACCTGAGGTATATTTCATGTTGGATAAAATTTCTTTACAAGCTATATGATGTATAACGATTGTATGTATAAAAATTATTCACTGTTGCCTTTTATACTTGTGCCTACTGAAAATATTACTGAATTGTTTTTAAAATATCTTGCTATGAATTTGTTCAATAAAGTTTCTGACTCAACTTTACAATGTACTCATTTATAAAAGAAGGAAAGAAGGAGATATGGTATGTTTTTAAAATCCCAATGCCATATTCTCGGAGATTCTTTTAAATTGTCTAGAAGTAGGTACTGGATACCGATATTGTTAATTGTCTCTTGGAGCTATTCTAATATGTGGTCAATGTTGAAAATCACTAGACTAGATGATCTTTCTGCTCACATAGTTCAATCATAGAACTTTTTTGAGTATTCAGAAGATGAAGAAGTCATGTTCATCTAGGGGTGATGAGAAAGGCTAAATTTGTGTAACTTTGATGGAAGCAGTATCTTAGTAGCTAGAAATAAGAAGAAAATGAGAGTGAAATATATACAGGCAAAAAAAAAAGCAACAAGGGTTTAGGATAATGCATAGACTGCTTTCCTGAAGAGTGTAATTGTGTTGGGAAAAGTGAGTTAAAGATCAATCTAAGGAGTTTTGTGCTTTACCCTGTAAGTAATGGGAAGCTATAGAAGATGCTTGCCCAGAGGAAAAACATAATCTAGTTTTATTTTTCAAAGAGGCAAGGAGAGTCTACTATGTGTGGATCTCATTGTTAAAAATGTAAGAAAATGTACCATTAAAGATACCTGTGGACTATGTTAAGAGAGTGCCACCCAAGATAGTCCTGCACCAGGAAAGTCACCTCCTGAAAAAAATTATTGGAACAGCTTGTGACTTATGTTTCCAAACAAAGATAGAAGTTCAGCTTCAGGTGAAAAATCTTCACTGATTAGGACATATTATATACCCTAAGAAAAGATTATAATGTGTGTGAGCCAGCAGATATAATCCCTCAGATAGTAATCAAAGGTGCTCTTGATGAAATATTAGATGTTCTTACTGTATTTGAGGAAATATTAGATGTGCAGGAGGCATACATGTTTGGATAAAAAAGCTCTGTTGCACAGTCATGAGCTTCAGTACTCCAGTGAGCCACACAGAGCACTTACTTCTTTTTGTACCACTGCTGCTTCTGTGTACAGCACATCTGTTGTGACTTTTGTGTTCCATTGGTCTTTCAGCCTATTCATCAATCAAGACCACAGTTTTAATATCCTTGTATTTATAATACATTACAGAAAAAGTCACTCTTTTCAGCCTTTTGCAGATATTTCTGTTTATTCTTCTCTACAAAAAAGTATGTACAAAGCACAATCATATAGTAGCTACAGAAAAGTCAATCTCAATGTATAAATTGACCAGAAAATTGTTGAACTCTTGATAGTGTGGAATCTTCATTCCCAAATCTGTGTTGTCATCATTGGTTTTCAATTGGACAAATCTTTTTTTTTTTCATGGTTTACAGCAAACTGGTATTTATTGTATTTATTAAAATGTAAATTCCTATGGGAAAAAAAACAAAAGTACCTGTAAACGTTTTCTTCCCCCTCCAGTCACTCTTTCGACTTGCCATTTTTTTAAATATTTTCTGTTTCGTGTAAGTAAACAAAATGTAAGAGTTTAGATTATTTCATAGATTTTACCATTCATATTTATATTGTGTGATGCCAGTTTTAAATGCAAATATCAGAGCATTTAGCAAACTTGATAAAATTACACAGTTAATACATTATGCCTTGTCTCTGAAGGGTAGCTATAGCTGGCCAGAAGAGAAAAACACAAGCCAGACTTAGGAAAGTTGGAAGGAGAAAGATAGAATACTCCCAAGCCTGGAGCTTCCTGAAGGAGTGCTCCTGGCACCAGGATAATAGAGAGGTGAGTGTATATCATCACAAGTACCCAGAAGACTTTCCCCATGCCATGAGGTATGCTCATATACTCTCTCAGGACTGACTGTTACCACGGTTGTCCCTCCTTCTAGTCATTATTAGACTTATACACTGCACCTTAGATCAGGGAAGGATTCGAGAAAGTTAATTTTGACATTTTACAATCCTACAGCAGACAAATGATTCCCAGAGATATTTGAACCTCTTCATTGGGATGTACTTGGTACTAGGATCTGAGGTAGGTCAATGAAAGACTTGCCCTCACCAAGATGCAGACTCAGGCTGGCAACCCACTAGATAGTCTGTGGTTTTGGCAGCCTAGGGTGGGAGTATGGCTTCCACCATGCTCCATGCTGAGATGTTGTGAGGCAGGCATGCACACTCAACTTCAACTCTTTCCACTGTTTGACTCAGACTCCTGCTATGAGTAAATGGCAGCAAGATCTAGTCAGAGGGTGAAACCTGGCAGGGTACAGGGTGCCAGAGGCTGGAGATAGTTGGCCAAGAACTGTCATGGGAAGGCAGCAGAAGATGAGACTGCATGTGAGTCAAGGCCCCAAGGCTCCAGTGTATGCACCATTGTCACATCTGACTTAACTTTAAAAACGTAATTTTAAAGATAAAATCATTCAAAAAATTTTTGTTGTTATTTTTTATTTTTTATTTTTGCTATAGGTCACTTGCCCTCAGTGGAAAGAGACAGAGAGAGAGAGAGGGAAAATAAGAAATCAGCCCGCCAGGGAAGATGACCACACCATAATCCCTTCTCCTCCATTCCTCTCGGGATTTGGGAATGCATACATATGCACTCTGTGTGTTTTTCAAGTCACCAGGTCCAAGATTCAAACCACGCAGTCAACCATATGGGATCCAGCTACCATAACCTCCATGCCATCTGCTAGCCTCTCACTTTTAAATTCTAATAAAGAAACTGTAGTGAATTAGACCCCAAATTTCAGGGCATTTCTGAGCATAGGCTCCTCTGCAACTGCACGGATCACATGGCTATGATGCTGGTCTTCATGGAAGGAGTGTGGAAGGTTGATACAAAGGATGGATGGAGTTCAAGAATGGATACAGTTGTGAGGCTATTGCAATAGTGTGCATGAGAGAGTTGGGACTTGAGCAGTGCCCATATGGCTGAAAAGGGAGAGAGTCATTGGTAGACTATGTATAGAAATAGCTTTGGAGACACAGAGATGTCTATATGCCAGGAAGCATTTGGGGAAAGGAGAAATAAATTGGAGGCTGTATGGCTCAGAACGGCCAAAGACAGTATTTTCTTGGATTGGAAAATGTGACCTGGGAGCTGTTCAGGATATTACATTGGCAGAGTCTAGCATGTAATACCAAAGACAAAATAATGTGAAAATATGGATAGAACAATGAAGCACAAAGGAATCTTTCCCAAAGGTATTCACTCTCTCACCTCCTAGGCCTTCCCTTTTTTGTCACTATAGCTAACAGTCTCTGTGTACATAGTACCAGAAGCTCTCAAGTGGTCCATATTATACTCTACCATTTTGTGCTGAGCTAGAGAAGATAATCTAGCTTTTACTGTGTGTTATCCTTTGACTATTTGCACATGTATGCAAGACAGATGCTTCTCCTAAGTATGTAGTAAATTCCTTGATGTACACATTACAGGAGGGAGTCATCTTGACTTTCCCTTTTTTGTCTATGTCTCCAAAGTTCCTGTTTTCTATTCCTTTTCTGTGATTTTAAATATTAAGAAGAAGAGAACCCACAGCGATATTTGCTAAAGCTCTTTTCCTTTTTCTCTACTCCCTTTACTCCTTGACAATCACATCTCAGTTACTCAGAAACTTTTCTGATAAAGTCGTTGAAGATTAATTTACACACAAAAAAGGATAAGGAATGTGTCCTTAACCCAGAAAGTCCCCTCATGTACTCTATATTCAATCCTTCCACCCCACCATCTTATGCAACTACTTATTTTCCAGAGTTTTTTTTTCTTGCAGATTTTTCTTATAGGGTGCATGCATTAGGCTTAGTGACACACACACACACACACAGAGAGAGAGAGAGAGAGAGAGAGAGAGAGAGAGAGAGAGAAAGTGAGAAATCAACCCCCAAGGCCGATGGCCATGATGCAATCCCAACTCCTCCCTTCTCCCCTTGGGATTCTGGCCACTCATGCACATGCACTCGGCATGACTTTCAAGCTTCCAGGTCCAATACTCAAACCACAGTCAGCCATGTGGGAAGTCCAACACCTTAACTGCTGCTGGCCTCAGATTTACTAGTTTTAAAACACATAAAAATAGGACCACTTAGTATGTTCCATTATGTCTGATAAGTTAAGGATTGTGAGATTTATTCATGTTGATTCTTTTTTATCACTAAGTGGCATTACATTTTAAGAATATGCAACTAATTAACTTATACATTAACTTACTGATGAACATTTGGATTGTTTCCAAATTTTGGGCTATTATGAATGAAGCCTCCATGAACATTCATTTTAAAATCTTTTCTTAGACGTATGTTTTCCTTTCCTCTGAATAATTAATTACCTAGGAGTGGAGTAACTGAGTTATTTGGTAAGTGGTTACATAAATTCACACAAAAATTGCCAAACGATTTTCCAAAGTGATTGTACCATTTTACACTGTGACAAGACTATGAGTGAGTCAATTGCTCTACATCTTTGTCAGCATTTGATGTTGGCAGTGTTTTCTATTTTAACCAATTTAATAGGTAAGAAGTGGTATCCCGTAGAGTTTTTACCCCTTCTTTTTTCAGTTGCCTGAGAGAGAGAGAATGAGCACTCCTAGTGGGGCATGGTCAGGACACAATCCCTTCTTTTCCATCTCTACATCTTGTCAGGACTTTGCCCACACATGTGAATGAGTCCAGCATGATTTTCAAGCTGATGGGACTGGAAATCCCACCAGGGTCAACCACATGAGATCTGGGCAGGCCCTTAACCACAAGACTGGGCTGACCCAATAGCATTGTGTTTAATTGTTTGTTTGCTTTTGTATAACTGATAATGTTGAAGATATCTTCATATGCTTATTGGCCATGCACAAAGTATGTGCCCACATATTTTGTCCATGTTAAGTGGATAATTTATCTGACTTTTGAATTACAAGGATTCTTTGTGAATTCTGGATAAAAATATATCATTCAATATATGTATTATAAATATCTTCTAATATGTGGTTTGCCTCTTCATTTCCTTAATTGTGTCTGAGAACCAGAATTTTTAAATGTTGATGAATGCCAATTTATCATGTTTTACTTTTCTATGACTGCTCTAACAAAATGCAACCTTAACTTACCAAAGTTTATTTACAGTCGAAATTGCACCTCTTCATGTTTGACCATTTATGCTACTACTTTACACTTCTCATATAGCATACCTGACACCTCTAACTTCCTTCTTGACACTTCACAATATAATATTCTTGCAATTATTTAATTTAATTTATTTTGCTTTTATCATTTCTGTTATTGCTAGCATATGTATTACTTCCACACACGTTGTAGATGCCATTTTACAGTTTTTATATTTTCTTTAATCAGTCAATGGTTTTTTAATTACATTATGTGAAAAAATTAAAACCTAGCTTTTTATATTTTATTCACTTATTTATAATTTCTGATATTCTTGATTCCTTTTTGGAGATCCTGCTTTACAACTGGCATCTTTTACCTTTAGCCCATGGAGAATATTTTAACATTTATTTCATTACTGCTGAAAACAAATTATATCAGTTTTATTTATCTGAGGATGTATTTTACCCTTGTTCTTGAGAATTTGTTCCTGATTTAAAATTTTTTAAAGAGTTATTTTATTTATTTATTTATTTACCATTCTTTAGTTTGACCTTGGTGAGAGAGAAAGAGAGAGAGAGAGAGAGAGAGAGAGAGAAAGCCAGCCACCAGATCTGGGACTCAAACCTTGGTCAGGTGGGAGTCCACCTCCTTAACCACTGTGCCACTTGCCAGCTCCTGTTTTAAAATTTTTAATTAACACATAACTGTTGTACATATTTATGAATTACTTGTGATTTTTCAATACATGAATATAATGATCAGAGCAGGGTAATTAGCACATCCATTTATCTCAAGAATTTGTCATTCCTTTGTGTTGAAAATATTTAAAATCCTCTCTTTTAGATATTCTGAAATACACATTAAAGTACTATTAACTATAGCTAACCTGCTGTGCTACCGAACACTAGAACATATTCCTCTTATCTATCTGTAGTTTTACATTGGTTAACCAATGTGTTGACAACTTTCCTCCCCTCTACCCTTCCCAGCCTCTATTAATCATTATTCTGTCTCCACTTTTATGACACCAACTTTTTTAGTTTCCACATCTAAGTGAAAACATGTGTTTTCTTCTTTCTGTACCTGGCTTACTTTACTTAACATGATGTCATCTTGGTTGTTCCATGTTTCTTCGAACATCATAATTTCATTTTTAAATGGCTGAATGGTATTCCAATGTGTGTGTGTGTGTCAAATTTTATCCATTCATCGATTGGTGGATGCTTATGTTGATTTAATATCTTGGCTATTGTGAATAATATTGCAATGAACATTGGAGTGTAGATATCTCTACGACTTGCTAACTTCCTTTTCTTTTGATATATGCCTAATAGTGGGATTGCTGGACATGGCTTTTCAGACAATCTAATATTTTTTATTTTTTTGCAGATCTTCCATACTGTTTTCCAGAATGGCTGTACTAAGTAACATTCTTACCAATAGTGTAAAAGAGTTCTTCTTTTGCAGGTTTTCTTTTCTTTTCTTTTTTTTTTTTTTTTTTTGGCCCGGGTTTTTTTTTTTTTTTTTTTTTTTTTTTTTTTTTTTTTTGGCCGGGTTTTTTTTTTTTTTTTTTTTTTTTTTTTGTCTTTTTTTTTTCCTTTGAGAAAGAGGGAAATTCAGGTAAAAATGACTTTTGGGCAGGGTCTCACCATTTTTAAATTTACACATAACTGTTGTACATATCATAAAACTCTTGCTTCAGCCTCCAAGACACCTAGGATCACAGATACATGCAAACATGCCCAGCATGTTCAGGTTGGCCAGAAACAGAATTAGGACCTCCCTTGAGGCTTTCAGCCCCCTGCATACTACTACAGGTATGCCTATTTTTTCTCTTTTTGATAATAGCAATTCTTGAAGAATATTTTTGTTGGCTATAGATAGATTGACTGACAGGTTTTGTTTGTTTCCCTTTAATAACTTTATTATTATTATTATTAAGGTTTTTGCCATAGAGCACATGCATTTGACAGAGAGAAACAGAGAGACAGTGTGAGGAAAAGTGAGAAATAACCCCTAGAGTATATGACCATGCCACAATCCCTTGTCCTCCATTCTCCTCCTGGGATTTTGGGCATGCACACACATGCGCCCAACATGATTTTCAAGTTGCCAGGTCTGGAACTCAAACCACAGTCATCCATTTGGAAGTCCAATGCCTTAAACACCATGCCACCTACTGGCCCCTCTCTCTTTAAGAACTTTAAAGATATTTGGTTTAGCAAGTGTCATGGAGGTTAAGGTGGCTGGATCCCACATGGCCAACTGCATAGTTTGAGTCTCAGATCTGGTAGCCTGAAAATCATGCCGGTGTGTACATGTAAGCCCAAAGTCCCAAGAGGAGAATGGAGAAGAAGGGACTGTGGATGGCCACCCCCTCTAAAAGATTTCTAACTTTCCCTCTCTCTCTTGTTCTGTGTCTCTGTTTCTCTCTGGGGAGTACATGCTCCCTGTAGTAAAGTAAAACAAACAAACAACAAAAACAAAAAACTAAAAGTATTTTTCACAGTCTTACAGAGTTTCTGATGGGAACCCAGCATCAATTTTTTTAAGAGAGATTTTTGCTATAGGGTGCGTGTGCTCACCAGAGAGACAGAGAAAGAAAGTGAGAAATCATCCCCAAGGGAGGATGGCCATGCCACAATCTCTTCTCCTCCAGTCTCCTCTTGGAATTTTGGGTATGCATGCACAATCGTCTGGCAGGAGTTTCAACCCATTGGGTTCAGGACTGGAACCAGTTGGCCATGTGGGAGTTCAATGATGTAACAATTACACCCTCTGTTGGTCCTCCTGGCATTGATTTTTATGATTATTCCTTTTATGTAATAATATGGCTGCTTTCAAATTTTTCTGCTTACTTTTGGTTTATTAATTTGATTATGATGTGACCTATTTTGACTTGTTTTTGGTGGTTTGCTCGGTATGATTTTAGCAAATTGGATCCATAACTTAATATTTTCTCTATTAATTTTGAGAAAATTTTGACCATTACATTTTTATTTCTTTCTTGCTGTATCACCAGCCTCTTTCATTTCTCGGACTCCAGTTCAAATAATATGTATATTTTAATATTATCCTACAGGTCTTTGAGGACCTGCTAATTTCTGTCAATCTTTTCTCTTTCATATTAGATAACATCTGTTATTCTGTCTTCAAGATCACTGAGTCATTATTCTGCTATCTTCAATCTGTGGTCTGATATTAAGATCATATAGTGAATTATTTATTTCAATTATTGTATTTTTCACTTTAGAAACTCTCTTTGTTTAATATTTTTAGAGGATTTCACAATAGGGCATGTACACTCTCCAGAAAGAAAGAAAAAGACAGAGAGACAAAAAATGAGAAATAACCCCACCTGGGAGGGATGGCCATTCTGCAATCCCTTGGGACCTTGGGCATGCATTTACACACACCTGCATGAGTTTAACCACTGGGTCTGGGACTCGAACCATAACCCACAACAAATGCCACGCACACCCTATCCTCAATAGGACCCATAGCAACATATATAGAGTTACACTGCACACCCTACTTTAAGCCACAGCACAGCCCACTGTGACCCACAGAACACTTCAGTGAGACCACTGTACACATCACTGAGACCCAAAGAAAAAATATGCCACAACAACACACCCCATTCACACTCTATCCTCACTAGGAACCACAGCAAAATTCATTGAGCTACACTACACTTTAAGCCACAGCACACCCCAATTTAAAGAACAGTACAGACCACTGAGACCCAAAGCACACATCAATGAGAACAGTGAACACATCACTGAGATCCAAAGAACAAATCTACGACCCACAACATACCCCCACTCACACCATAATCTCACTAGGAACCACAGCAAAGTTGATTGAATTACACTGCACACCCTACTTAAAGAACAGTGCAGTCCACTGTATCCCACAGCACACCTCAGTGAGACCACTGCATATATCACTGAGACCCAAAGAACAAATCTGTAGCCCACAACACACATCACTCACACCCTAACCTCACTAGGACCCACAGCAAAATTAATTAAGTTACACTGCACACCACATTTTAAGCCACAGCACAATAGATTTTAAACAACAGCAAAACCTACTGTGACACACAGCATGCCTCAGTGAGACCAGCATGCATCACTGAAACCCAAAGAACAAATCTTTGACATACAACACACACCACTCACACTCTAATCACATTAGGACCCACAAAAAAATGCATTGAGTAAGAATACATGCCATTTTAAGCCACAGCATACCCCACTTTAAGCAACAGCACAGCCCAATGCGACCCACAGCACACCTCAGTGATACAACTGCACACATCGCTGAGACCTAAAGAACAAATCTGCGACCCACAACAAACATAACTCATACCCTAACCTCACTAGGACCCACAGCAATATTCATTGAGTTACACTGCACACCCCACTTTAAGCCACAGCATGACGGATTATAAACAACAGTACCAACCTGTGTGACCCACAAAACACCTCAGTGAGATCACTGAACGCATCACTGAGACCCAAAGAACAAATGTGTGACCCAAAACACACCTCACTATCACACCCTAAACTCACTAGGATCCAGAGCAAAATTCATTGACTTACACAGTACATCCCACATTCTACAACAGCACAGCCCAGTGTGACCCACAGCACACCTCAGTGAGATCACTGCACACATTATTGAGACCCAAAGAACAAATCTGGAACCCACAACACAGATCACATACACCCTAACCACACAGCAAATTTCATTGAGTTACACTGCACACCCCACGCTAAGCCACAGCACAACAGAATGTAAACAAAATCACCACCCACTGGGACCCACAGCACACCTCAGTGAAACCACAGCACACAACACTGAGACCCAAAGAACAAATCTGCGACCCACAACATGCCCCATGCACACCTTAACCTCACTAGGACCCACAGCAAATTCCGTTGAGTTACACAGCACAACCCACTTTAAGCCACAGCAAAACAGATTTTAAACAACAGCACAGCCCCTGTGACTGACAGTACAACTCAGTAAAACCATAGCACACACCAGGACCAGCAGTTTGTGTAATGGCTATGTCGCTTGACTCCCACATAGTCAACCGCGGTTTGAGTCCTGGACCGGGTGGCTTAAACTCATGCCAGGCGCGTGTGCGTGCATACCCAAGATCCCAAGAGGAGAATGGAGAAGAAGGGATTGCGGCATGGCCATCCCCTCTGGGGAGTGATTTCTTGCTTTCTGTCTCTCTGTCTCTCTCTGTCTGTCTGGCGAGTTCACGCGCCCTATAGCAAGAACCTCTCAAAAAAAAAAAAAAAAGATAAAAGAAAGAAAAAAAAGACCACAGCACACATAACTGAGACCAAAAGAACAAATATTCGACACACGACACACTCCACTCACATTCTAACCCCATTTGGACCAAGAGTAAAATTTGTTGAGTTAGAGCACATGTCACTTTAAGCCATAGCACACCCCACTTTAAACAGTAGCACAGCCCACTGCGACCCACAGCACACTTCAGTAAGGCCACTGCACACATCACTGAGACACAAAGAACAAATCTGCGATCCACATCACACCCCACTCACACCCTAACCTCAATAGGACCCACAGCATATTTCCATGAGTTTCGGGGCACACCCCACTTTAAGACACAGCACAATAGATTTTAAACAACAGCACAGTCCACTGCGACCCACAGCACACCTCAGTGAGACCACTGCACACGTCACTGGGACCCAAAGCACAAATCTGTGGCCCACAACACACCCTACTCATACTCTAACCTCACTAGGACACATAGCAAATTTCATTGAGTTACACAGCGCAGCTCATTTTAAGCCACATCACACCCCACTTTAAACAACAGCACAGCCTGTTGCAACCCAAAGCACACCTCAGTGAGACCACTGTACACATCACTGAGAACCAAGGAACAAATCTGTGACCCACAACACACCCCACTCACACCCTAACCTCTCTAGGACTCACAGTAAAATTCATTGAGTTATACAGCACACCCCAATTTAAGCCACTGCACACCCACTTTAAACAACAGCACAGCCCACTGTGGCCCAAAGCGCACCTCAGTGAGACCACTGCACACATTATTAAGACCCAAAGAACAAATCTGTTACCGAAAACACACTTCACTCACCCTAACCTCACTAGGACCCACAACAAAACTCACTGAGTTACACTGCAAACCCCACTTTTAGTCACAACACAACAGATTTTAAACAACAGCACAGAACACTGGGACCCACGGTGCACTTCAGTAAGACCACTGCACACATTACTGGGACTCGATATAGCCATTATGCCAACTGCTGGTCCAAAAAATTCCCTTTTTGTAGTTTCAGTTTTTTCTACTGAGTTTTCTTATCTTGTCACTCATTCAGATCATAGTTTCCTCTTCTATTTTTTTGTTTTGTTTAGTTTTTGTTTTAGGCTTTTGCCACAAGTCTTGTGCTCTCTTTGGAGAGAAGCAGAGAGAGAAAAATGAGAAATCACCCCCACAGGGGGTAAATGACCAGACCACAATCCCTTCTCCTCCATTCTCCACTCAGAATTTCAGGTACTCACACACATGTGCCTGACATGAATTTCAAGCTGCTGGGTCTGAGTCTCAAATCACAGTCAGCCATGTGGAAGTCCAGGGCCTTAACTACCATGCCATCTGCTGACCCTCCTTTAATTATTTTTAACAAGTTTTTTTAGTCTTTGAACATTTTTGTAATAGCTGCTTTAAAAATTTTTATCTGATGAATTCATAATCTGGATCATCAGGGGACTGGTTTCTATGGACTTCTTTTTTTCCTTTTGATTATGTGTCACATTTCCCTATTTCTTTGCATGTGTAATATTTTTTTAATTTTGTATTTGATATTATTGATGACATTTTCAATGCTTTAGTTTCTGTTATCTTTGGGAAGCATTTATTTCATTTTAATTACTTGCCAATCATTTTCCAGTTTCGTTAGCTTAGGTTTACATATTGATAGATAATATCTATGGAAATTCCACCGTTTTTCTAAACATCTCTTGGTGCAACTCTACATCAAAACTATGTCTCTTCTGAAAATTTTGTTCAAATTTGATTTCTTAGGGTAGATCTACAGTCACCAATAGTGTAGTTCCTAATCTTAAAGGCACCACTTTTCTAATGTCTTAGCTTGATGATCAGGATGTCATTGAAATTTTCATGAGGACTTTATATTCTGGCTAGGACAGACTTCCAATATTTCCCAGTGCTGATTCACCTCCAGAATCTGTCCTCTTCTAAACTTCACAGCAGCTCCTCTCTGGTAATCATCCTGCACTCTTGCCCAGTTCTTGAAGAGGGCCGTCAAGAAATCATGCACTGCTCATCCTCAGGCTCCTGGGTGCCCTTCTGTGCAGCTCCTTTCTCTTCAATGCCCTGTCCTACAGATCTCAGCAATTTCTAGCTCCACGGATCTCTCATTTCTGCCTCTTCATTTCTGTGAGGCTTCTATGTTCTGTTTAGATTCTAGTCTTATGTACCATGTCTGGCATATTTGTCCTCAAACAGAGAACTGTTTGTTTTCCAAAGTATGGAAACTGTTGTTATATGTCTTTTGTCCATTTTAATGAATACTTATGAAGGGAAGGCTAACCTGGTACCTGTTGCTCATTCATGATCAGAAATATTTTCTTTCAGCTCCTCTTTCTGGTGGTTGCTTATAATCACCGTGTCTCTGATTGCAGACATAGAAGTGTAATTCTGGACCTTTAAATGATCTACTTTTAGTATACTTATTATCATTTCATAAAACTACATTTACAAAGATGAAATTAGTGACTTGATAGTAAGGAGACAGATTTCCTTATACTGAATACAGTACTATGAAAGAGTCATCATTTGCATTGTTGTTTAATACTTCATTAAGCACTTATTTTTAAGATTAGTAATTTATTTGTTATCCATTATAACTTTTATTTCCCTTCATATTAACAAGCTTTCTAGTTTTTTATACAGTTAATGTTTGTTGAACCTTTACTGTGATACACACACACACACATGCATGCACACATACACATGATATACTGTGTACTGTGGGTACAGAGATGCATCCCCTCATTAAACTTACTATCCAGTTAGGAAAACAGACAAATAAATGGATTATTAGCACCATGTAAGAGTTGTTGGGCTATTTGGTACAGCATGTGGGTAACAAATAAGGAAATGTTGATAAGTTTTCTTACTAACCTGCTATATATTTTCCATAAATTTGAGTGTTTTCATGTCATCTTATTTTTTCATCAACTGTGCTCATACTTTTGTCCTAGTCAAAAATCTTCCTTAGTAATTGTTTACCATCTATGCAGTTAATTCCCTTAATTCTTGTTGTATTGAGTAACATAATACAAACTATTTTAGATACAGCATTTTAGACACAAATATAAATAACTAAGATAAAAATAAGCAATAATTAACAGGAAAATAAAATACAGCTTTATTTCTCCATTGTCTATGTACAAAAAATAATTAAGTAATTAAATTACTCAATACATGGTACTTTTTATGATTAATTCGCAATTGAGTATACATAGTTGGCTTCTCCAAATGTGTTGTGAAACAGAAAGAATTGAGGAGAAATGCATAAAACACCTAGACCTCTTTTCATTGAAAGGTTAAGGGTTGAAATAATTCTCTCTGATAGGTTAAGTATTGACTTTAAAAATGGAGAAAATAGGCCAGGGAAGAAGTAAGCATGGTGAAAAGAAGTTAAAGTATGGTTGCCTTAGAGTTATAAAACTCCTAGATCTGATCAAAGAAAGGAAGGCCAAAGGGGTTCTTTCATGTACTTGGAAAGGAAGTTTCAGAACATTCGCATGAAAAATAAGCAGTGATCTTACTTAACTGTTAACTGGGTTTCCTGGAGACCTTTTCTGTCCTCTTATTCCAACATCAGCAGTTTAATCAGTTTTACGAAGAGAGAGAAGAGCTTGTTAAAACTCCTGTTTTGACTTTTCTTTCTTTTTTTTTTTTTTGTCCTCTTGCACTGTTCAAAATCAACTAATAAATGAAAAACTTACATGGTACTGTCTCAGGTCATTAGTGTGAAGTAAAATGGGAAGCATACTGAATAGCAAAGAAGTAACCAATCTTAAAAATAATTGCTAATTGATGAAGTATTAAACAGCAGTATAAATGATGGACCTATCAAGATGCTATATTTAGCACAATTGAGATTCATCCATGAAAACTTCATTTTAAAGAAGATGGGAAAAAATGAGCTTTAGATGAGTAAAAAGTTGGGCTTTCAAAAATGATGCACACACACACACATGCATGCACACATACACATGATATACTGTGTACTGTGGGTACAGAGATGCATCCCCTCATTAAACTTACTATCCAGTTAGGAAAACAGACAAATAAATGGATTATTAGCACCATGTAAGAGTTGTTGGGCTATTTGGTACAGCATGTGGGTAACAAATAAGGAAATGTTGATAAGTTTTCTTACTAACCTGCTATATATTTTCCATAAATTTGAGTGTTTTCATGTCATCTTATTTTTTCATCAACTGTGCTCATACTTTTGTCCTAGTCAAAAATCTTCCTTAGTAATTGTTTACCATCTATGCAGTTAATTCCCTTAATTCTTGTTGTATTGAGTAACATAATACAAACTATTTTAGATACAGCATTTTAGACACAAATATAAATAACTAAGATAAAAATAAGCAATAATTAACAAGAAAATAAAATACAGCTTTATTTCTCCATTGTCTATGTACAAAAAATAATTAAGTAATTAAATTACTCAATACATGGTACTTTTTATGATTAATTCGCAATTGAGTATACATAGTTGGCTTCTCCAAATGTGTTGTGAAACAGAAAGAATTGAGGAGAAATGCATAAAACACCTAGACCTCTTTTCATTGAAAGGTTAAGGGTTGAAATAATTCTCTCTGATAGGTTAAGTATTGACTTTAAAAATGGAGAAAATAGGCCAGGGAAGAAGTAAGCATGGTGAAAAGAAGTTAAAGTATGGTTGCCTTAGAGTTATAAAACTCCTAGATCTGATCAAAGAAAGGAAGGCCAAAGGGGTTCTTTCATGTACTTGGAAAGGAAGTTTCAGAACATTCGCATGAAAAATAAGCAGTGATCTTACTTAACTGTTAACTGGGTTTCCTGGAGACCTTTTCTGTCCTCTTATTCCAACATCAGCAGTTTAATCAGTTTTACGAAGAGAGAGAAGAGCTTGTTAAAACTCCTGTTTTGACTTTTCTTTCTTTTTTTTTTTTTTGTCCTCTTGCACTGTTCAAAATCAACTAATAAATGAAAAACTTACATGGTACTGTCTCAGGTCATTAGTTTGAAGTAAAATGGGAAGCATACTGAATAGCAAAGAAGTAACCAATCTTAAAAATAATTGCTAATTGATGAAGTATTAAACAGCAGTATAAATGATGGACCTATCAAGATGCTATATTTAGCACAATTGAGATTCATCCATGAAAACTTCATTTTAAAGAAGATGGGAAAAAATGAGCTTTAGATGAGTAAAAAGTTGGGCTTTCAAAAATGATGAGGAAATGTTAGTAAGATATCCAAAAGTTTAGAAAGATGGTAGGACTAAAATCTCAACAATTGTTTATTTCTTCTGCTTCTCTGAGTTTTTAGCTTAGAGCATCCAAGTTCTTAATGCACCAAACAGAAAAACTACATTTGACCAATAGCAAACATTTAGTATCAGTGAAGAAAAGTTTCTTGTTCTTTGTGGCATGGGGTAACACAAGAGGGAAGAAAATAAATGTCTTCTCTACTTTGATTGCTAAATGTGAGTGTAGATAAGGCCAGTATATGTGTTTATGTACAAAACTCTATGCATTTTTTGTTAATACTACGAGTCATTGTTTAGCCAAAAGATCATATACTTTTTGGATACACATTTCTATATGGTCTTTTGTTTTAAGATTGATTCTGAATAAAAACATGTGATCTGTGGAGCCAAATTCCTTGGGTTTGTATCACAATTCTTCACCTCAGTTTTTGATTATTTTCTCTGATTAATTAATCTCCCTGCACTTCACTTTATTAATTTCTAAATAGTTTCAAGAGAGCATGTGAGCTCTCCAGACTGACAGAGAAAGAGGGAGAGGGAGAAGGAGAGGGAAAGCACCCTCCAGTGGGGCATTGTCATACTGTAATCCCTTCTTCATTTCTCCATTCTATTGGCATACTGGACACCTACACACTTGCTCCCAGCATGTTTTTCAAGTTTCTGGGGCTAGAATTCAAACTGCAGTCAACCATATGAGATCTGGCTCTCTTAAACACTAGGCCATAGGACTAGCCTAGTTTATTAATTATTTTAAGTGGGTAAAGAACAGTACCTTTCTTTCTGTTTCATAAGGATTTCATAAAATAACATGTAAAGTGCCTAAGACAGATTTGGGCATAAAAGTAGATGGTAATTGTGTTATTCACCAAAATGGAAGCTTCTTGAGGACATAAACTGGTCATAATTCATAACCATATGTCCAATTCTTTCCTAGGTGCATAATAAACACATAATAAATAATGTCAAATGAATGAACCCCAATTACCTACTTTTTAAAATTATATGAAATTAGTCATAACAAGGATGGTGTTGGATGTTGTTGGTGAATTCTCATAGAAAGCAGCCCGTGGAGTCACCAACAGTACCACGTAGGAGGAGATTACCTCTGGCTCTGTTCTTATGTACTGCAAATGTTTCAACTACAACTTCTAACCACTAGAGGGCATATAGATAGCTAACATACCAGTTTGAGTAAATGAAGGGCATATATTTTGGTTTTAATCATTTGTGTTCCTTTTTAAATTATTCCATCATATCAGTGATACATAATAATATCTCTGTTAGGTAGCATACCTCTAGAAAGATTCTTCCTGGATACCATAATTTGATCTTTGTTGTTTTGAGACTATTGCTGAATATTTCATTTATTTATTTAATTTATTCTTTTTTCCTTTTTAAAAGTGTTATTATGTCCATTTGATCCTCATTCATTTGATTAAATAGTATCCATAAATATTTTTAGAATAGTCCCTTCCTATCTGGAATATTGCTTTCTATGGTTTCAATTACTCACAGATCATAGTACAATAAGACGTTTTGAGAGAGAGTGAGATGACTCTCTTCACACAACTGTTATTACAAGTATATTATTATAGGGCTAGCAGATGGCATGGTGGTTGAGGCATTGGACTCCCACATGACCAACTGCAGTTTGAGTCCTGAACATGGTGGCTTGCTTTCTCTCTTTCTTTTTTCTGTCTGGTCAAACTAAAAGTAATAATAATTAATAGAATTAAATAAATAAATAAATAAATTTTGAAAAATAAGGAGGAACTATTGTATGTAATCTAATCTCTTGCACTTTTTGATCCCATTCTTAATTGGAATGAGTACTCTGGAAGAATATAGATGTAAGTGAAAAATTCATAACTTATGAGTAGGCAAAGAAACCACAAAATGAAGGGAGAAAGGTACAGTGTAAGGTAGTAAATTCTAATTTATAAAACTATGGAAAATATCTCATTCTGAAAGGGAGCAGAGATAATCAGCAAAGTGCACATTGTATGGGCAACTGAACTCTGGTCTAGGTAATAAGAAGAAGCCAGCTCTGATCCTTTAAAGATTACCATCATGATAACATTTGAACTTTATCTGAAATTTGCTGTACTTACTAAAGTTGTTATAAAAGTATTTCTGGGGCCAGCAGGCGGCATGGTGGTTAAGGGTGCTGGACTCCCACATGGCCTACAAGGGTTCGAGTCCTGGACCTGGCAGCTTGCTTTCTCCCTTTCTACCTCTCTCTCTGTCCCTCTCTGGTCAAATTAAAAATAAGTAATTTTAAATAAAATAACTACTTAAATAGTAGATTTTCCAAAATGTGTTTCCTTTATCAGTATCCTTTCAACTCTATGACCAAGTACATATTTTAGTCTTTCTATTATGGTGACATCTGTATCTTATAAAACTTGTGTGGTCAATTTTTCTTATGATATTAATCTTCCTTTTTGGAAGGATAAATATTGCAGTTGATAAAAAGGCAAGTATTTGAATCAGAAAGACTTAGAATCCATATCTGTCACATATGACCTTCAACAAATTCTTTTGTCTTTCTGCACCCCAATTTCTTTACCTGTCAAATAGATAACACAACTTTGAAGTATTATCTTAAATGTTAAATTCTATTTTTTATTCATTTTCAACCTATTTATATAAAATAAGAGACAGATGATGTACAGTTTTAGAAATTTATGACATTTTTTTTTTTGAGAGGTTTTCGCTATAGGACGCTCGCCAGCCAGACAGAGAGAGACATAGAGACAGAAAGAGAGAAATCACCCCCCAGGGGTGATGGTCACACCGCAATCCCTTCTCCTCCATTCTCCTCTCGGGATCTTGGGCACGCACGCACACGCGCCCCGGTGTGAGCTCTAAGTCACCAGGTCTGGGACGCGAACCGCTGTCGACTACGTGGGAATCCAGCAACATAGCCATTATGCTAACTGCTGGTTCCTAGAAATTTATGACCTTTAAGTATGTATATTTTTAGATTCTTTTGCTAGCTGCTAATCAATATAATTAATTACATCTCACTACATTCATGAAACACTTTTAAAAATGTGGAGAATATACTGAGCATTATCACTGCATTTTAGGCAAAGAAAAATACAGTAACTATAAAAAATATTTGCCCAGATGATTGAATATTTTTTGACTGCAATATAAGTAATGTACTCAAGTAGCATTTATTCAGTAGAAAATCTGTTACTTGGTTGAAAGAATAGCAGGTATCTTATTTTAGATTAGAAGTACAGTGACTAGGACTTTCTCCTCTCCTTCAAAGCTTTGCAGTCCTATATGTAAGGAAAATGAGATGTCTAAGCTCATTTAGATAGGCACATTAGATGCTTGTCGATTAGTGATCTAAGCCTTCCTGCAGAAACAGTACAATTAGAGAAACTGACTCCTTTTACTTTAGCTACATTAAGAACCAGAGGCAAATATAGAACTATTATAAGTACAAATAAGTTTAGTCCAAACTGGGGAAAAAGGCAAAAGGAGAAAATTTTTAAAATTGAGAAAAGTGTTTCATACTCTTATATGTTATTGCAAGGCCAATGTAAATAACTTGATTTTTAGTGTTTTTATTGGTATGTAATTTAAATGCATAACATTCAAAAACTAGAGAATTTGAGATTTTATACATTCACACTGTGCAATCATTACCATTATCCATTCTTAGAACGTTTTTATCACTCCAAAGAGAAACCTTGTACTCATTACACAATATCCATTCTCCCTTCCCCCCAGTTCCTGGAAACTTATTGATCTGATTTCAGTTTCTGTGGATGTGTCTATTCCGGAAATTTCCTATAAAAGGAATAATACAATATGTGGCCTTTTGTATCTGGCATCTTTGACTTAGCATAATGTTTTCAAGATCCACTCACACTGAAACATGTATCAGTACGTTATTCCATTTTGTTGTTGAATAATATTGATTGTACACATGTGCCAAGTTTTATTTATCCATTTGTGTTGTGATGGACATTTCCATTGTTTCTACTTTTACATTATTAAAAGCAATACTGCTATAAACATTTAAGTATGTATTTTTGTATGACTGGACATTTTAATTTCTTAGCAGTGTAATTCCTGAGTCATATAAGAACTGTTGAGTTGTAAGAGTTCTTCATATATTCTGAAAATAAGTCTTATCAGTTGTATGATTTACAAATATTTTATCTCATTCTTTGTGTTATTTTTCACTTCCTTGATGATATATTTTAGCACAAAATTTTTAAAAATTTGATAAAATCCAATAAATCTATTTTTTCTTTTGTTGCCTAAGCTTTAATGTCATATTCAAGACTGCTGCCTGATCCAGGATTATTCACTTTATTCCTATGTTTTCTTCTAATAATTGTATAGCTTTAGTTGTTACATTTAGATCATTAATTCATTTTAAACACATTTTTATATATGGTGTAAGGTACATGTCCAGTAACATTATTCTGCATATGGATATCCAGTTTTCTTCATTTTTTTGTTCTATTTTTATAGATTTTTGCTATAGGGCACATATGCTCACTGGAGAGACAGAGCAAGACAGAGACGGAAAGAGAGAAATCACCCCCTGGGAGGGATGGGTATGCCACTATCCTTTCTCCATTCTCCTCTCAGGATTTTGGGCACATACACACATATACCCAGGGTGAGTTTCAAGCCACTAGTTCCAGGACTCTAACATGGTCAGCCACATGGAAGTCCAGTGCCTTAACCACTATACCACCTGCTGGTCCCAGTAATGCTCATCTTTCTACAAAGATGGTGAATGCCATCTCAAAACCTACTGGAGAGTTTTTTCAATTTAGGCTTATATGCAACCGGTTATATGAATATATAAATGCTGGAGAAATCCCTTCGCTCCTCAAGTGAGAGTCCAGCACCTTAACCACTGTGCCGTCTCCTGGACCCCAGTTTTCATCAGTATTTCATTTCCTGATGAAAAGACTATTTTGGCCCATTGAGTGATCTTAACAGTGTTTTCAAAAAGCAGTTAATCAGGGACCAGCAGTTAGCGTGATGGCTATGTCGCTGGACTCTCACGTAGTCGTCCACAGTTCGAGTCCCAGACCCGGTGGCTTAAATTCACGCCGGGTGTGTGTGCATGCATGCCCAAGATCCCGAGAGGAGAATGGAGGAGAAGGGATTGTGGGGTGGCCATCCCCCCTGGGGGGTGATTTCTCGCTTTCTGTTTCTGTGTCTCTCTCTGTCTGTCTGGCAAGCACACGCGCCCTATAGCAAAAAAACCTCTCCAAAAAAAAAATCAGTTAATCATAGATATATAGGTTTATTTCTAGACTCTCAATTATATTCTATCGATCTATATGTCTGTCCTCAGGCCAGTACCCCACTGTCTTGATTACTGTAACTTTGTGGTAAGTTTTCAAAGATCATTTTTCCTATTCTAGGTCCCTTTAATTTCCATATTAACTTTAGGTTCAACTTGGCTACTCTCTAAAGTGAAAACAAATTAAAACAAAAACTATAAGAAGTTAAAAAAAAGAAAATCAGTTTGAATATCAATGAATCTGTAGATCAGTTTGTGGAGTACTGCCATCTTAATAACATCAAAACTTCTAATCCATGAGCACAGCATGACTTCCATTTATTTAATTCTTTATTTCCTTTCAAGAAATAATGTTGTAGAAAAATATTTTTTCTTTGTCAGTCATCCATCTCCTATCACATTGTGACATCTTTTCCTGATAACCATATTGCCTGTTTTGGACTGTCACATTAATAAAAGTATATACTTGGTTTTCAAACATATATGGGTTTAATACCAGATCTGTCACTTAAGGCTTGTAGTATCATATTAAAATCAATTCATTTTCCAGTGCTCCAATGCCCTCATGTATAAAATTATGTAAGGAATCAATAAGTATTGGACAGTGTCTGTATAGTTCCTGGCACGTGATGGTCATACAATAATTGGTACTCTGCTTCTTGCTCTTGTTCATATAAAAATAAATCTTTCCTTAAGATGAATGCAAGTGGATAATGGTAGCACAGTCACTGGTATTGTAGTACCTTATTAGGTTATAGATGTATTAACTTTTCTAAAATGATAGTCATTTCAAGAACTATTTGGAAGATATTGTAGAACATGTGCCTTTCAAGTCACACACTACAGGCCACTACTCCACAGTTGGATTAAGCATTTACTACATGCATGATTTTATGAGGAATTAGAGACACCAGTGAGTTATGCCTTATTATAGTGATATTGAAATTAGGGAGACCAAAACTATAAAATAAATAATTTATAGTTATTATAAAGAAACTACCTGTCAGTATATTTTCACAAGGAGATTAACCAAACTAAGTGGTGTGAGGTTTCAGAGAAAAAAAGTTCAAATGTGGATTAGATTGATCCATAAGTTTTCATGTAAATAAGGTAAACTTAGCCTCGGAGTTACATAGCCTTAGGCAGAAAAATAATGGGGTGGGGGAAAG